>NC_056739.1:750844125-750845211 GCF_019279795.1 Protopterus annectens | reverse complement strand
TTGGGTTAATCAGTTTACACGACTAAGGTAAAATAAAAATTTCTCCCTTAAAAAATTAATTTACTCTTTTGGTAATCAGTTAACAAAGGTAAAAAATTTACAAGTGGAGAATCTTTATTTACGCAAGTGTTTAGATCAAGGGGTAGTTCCTATGGGACTACGGTTCTTCAAAGAACCTATGGGGGTTGATTTGAGTGTGCAGAATATACAACAATGCAATGACATGTTCGATGAATTTGGGAAGAAATTTATGTTGTTTATCATAGAATGTAATGATTCCAAGTTAAATGTATTGTTGAATGAGTTAGAACGACTTGATGGATTGATTCAAAAGGATGCAGTATTTGACCAATGGGACAAGTTGTATTATAAACAATATGAATACGCCGAGAATGTGTATAAAAAAACATTTGAGAGGAAGTGTAGAAAGCTTCAGAGAGATTTAGAGCAATATGAGAAAGGAATTGCATATAGATGGAATTCTAGCAATGATAGAAAATATAGAACAAAGCCTAGATATGTACAGCCCTCAGGTTCTCATTATGAAGTTAATGAATATACCAACAATGATGAATGTTTTTTAGAGGATGGAAGAGAGGAATGGAGAACAGTGGAACGCAGGGGGAAAGGGCGGAAAATATGGAACAATCAAAGGTTCCATTAGCAGTTGGCATTCAACATGAAGCTACTTCCCCTTGTAGTAATATTATGGCCAACATAGATGGGGGGTCATTATGTATGATTGATAAATGTAACATAGTTCACAGCAGTGGGGAGTTCAAAATTTATAATTATAGTGACCATCCAGTGTTACCTGAGTTTTTTGATCTATGTTCAAGGGGTATGAAATTTATACCTGATTTCACTCTTGATTTGACTGACACCCTTGTGGAATTTAAATTGTTTTTGAGAAAATTAAATCTAGGCATATTCTTTCGAAATCAAAATATTATCAGTGGGGTATCTCCAGGTGAATTGAGAAAAAGAAGTACATTTACTCCACCTATGTGTAGTACTTTAAGTTCATTTGAGAAGGTGGTGAATACTCAATTATATGCTTTTTACAACAAACATAAGCATATAAGA
>NC_056739.1:750806625-750839125 GCF_019279795.1 Protopterus annectens | reverse complement strand
ATGAATACGGTTCTCCATTATGGCTCAGACTTGGTAGTATCCTTTGACAGACACGGGCTGCAAAGTCAAAAATATTGAGGGAGACAAGAAACCAGAATTAGTCATTTTTACTATTACTGTAATTCACTTGAAAAGATAACAGAACAAAATGTTTTGCATCAACAAGCATTTTCTAAACAATAGGAAAAATGAAACTGTCTGAAATTACTAATTATAATCCTTACTGGTTTACCAGAAACTGAAAACTTTACATGGGACACAGCAAAATATGACACATGATTTTACTTTATTTTCCTTTACTATTATTAAGCCATACTACACCTGTATAAGGCACCAAATAAAATAACAGCTATCCAAATGTCATGTGCTTTATTAAGAATACTTGATACAAAACTAATTTTATTTGTATTTACTTGATAGTGCTACAAAAACAGCATATTTCACCTTAACAGAAATTCAATGTTGGCAAAATTATGGCAGGATGCAGCTGTCAAAACTGCGTTACTACCTTGGTAACACGCAGAATGCCCCAGTGTAGTATTCAGCATTATTACCAAAGTCAGGATTATAGTGTAATCGAGTACTCCCCTAGCAAGGTTCACTCAGGTTTGGGTATTCCTTTCGTGACCGACAGCTTGAGCAGGCAGCACATCTTAACAACAGATCCTTGTACTTGCTAAAACCTATTGAAATGTGGAAAATGAA
The DNA here is from genome assembly GCF_019279795.1 of Protopterus annectens. NCBI lineage: Eukaryota > Metazoa > Chordata > Ceratodontiformes > Protopteridae > Protopterus > Protopterus annectens. The sequence continues at coordinate 750,838,420 of NC_056739.1, read as the reverse complement.
AACAGCAAATACTTGTTACACCCTACTGAACTACGGTAAATGAAACCAGCAAACACTTAACCCTACTGAACCAAGGAAAATGAAAACAAGTACCGTTTTCATTTTTCGTAGACAGGTATAACAATGTTGTATTTGTTGTTTCCGTATGTAACAAATGCTTGTTACATTCTACTGAACTAGAAAATGAAAACAACAAACAATATTTTTACCCAAGAACAATTACTTAAGTATCACATGCTTAAAAATAATCAAAGAAACCATACAGCAATTGTGATTTTTTTTTTATTTCATCATAAAACGAAAATGGTACTTTGAAAACCAGAAGAGAAAGTTTTTAAAAATAACCCTGATACGATTTATTAAGATATAGCCAATTCATTCAATACTTTCTTCACAGAAACCATCCAGTCATTAGCTAACCAACTTTCTCCTCCTCACACTTCTATAAACACTATACCCGACTCACCACTCTCTTTTAACTTCCAGCCAGTGTCCACATCCTTTATCAGATCCCTTTTGAAAAAACTGAAGCCAACCACCCTTTCAGCCGATCTTCTGCCGGCTGAATACCTGCAAATTGCTGCAGATGTCGTAGCCTACCTTATCTCAATCCTAATTAACAGAACCATAACCGAGGCCTCAATCCCCTCAATTTGGAAAATATCCTATGTTATTCCACTCCACAAAGGAGGTTCATCCACAGAACTATCCAACTATAGACCTATAGCCATACTATCACCACTTGCCAAAATTATGGAAAAGTGCATGCACAACCAACTAATGCTCTATCTAACCCAAAATACACTACTCACAGACTCTCAACATGGATTCAGACCCCATCATAGTACAACCACTGCCCTCCTCTCTTTTACTGAAAACATTAATCTTAACGAATAATAAAAAATATCCTCCGCTCTCTTCCTGGACCTATCGAAAGCCTTCGATATGGTAAACCATCAGTTACTTCTATATACTTTAAAAACCCTGTATCTAGATACTCCAGCCCTTGACTGGTTTCAAGCTTACCTCACTGGGAGACAACAAGCAGTAATGTGGCAAAACAAGCTCTCCTGCCTACTACCAAATACCATAGGAGTTCCTCAAAGTTCCATATTAGGACCTCTCCTCTTTTCAGTCTTCATAAACGACATCCAAACAGTCATCCCTTCAATATGCAGATGACTCGACTATAATATGTTCCAATGCCTCTCTTGCAAATCTACTAACTACCACCCAACATAGCTTCACCAAAGCCGAAAACTGGCTTGCCAACCATCTCCTGATCTTAAATCCAAACAAAACCAAGTTACTTCTCTTCTACCCAACCAATAGATCTCCGACTGAAAACTTCACTATAAAATCCAATAATGGAACCATCATCTCCCCAGACACCTATACAAAGCTATTAGGAGTAAACATTGACAATAAACTCAGATTTGATATACGTATCAACCAAGCCATTAAGTCAGTCAACAAGAAACTTGGGACCCTATATAGAATTAAAGCCTTCCTTACCCCGAATGCCAGGGCAGCCACAGCCCATTCACACATTCTCTCTACCCTACTATATGCCTCTCCTGTCCTCACTCACCTTAACAAATCTGATCTGGCCAAGCTCTCATCCCGCTATAATCACATTGCCAGGTTTGTTACAGGCCTACCCTACAGAACACACCACTGTACTAACCTGAAAAAGCTTGGATGGATAGAATTCCCACACCTTCTTCACCAGTCCCAACTCATAGAGGCCTTCAAAATCCTTAAACAACCTGAGAATACCCCAGCACTAAAAAACGTAATGACTCCCTACTCCAATCTAAGCTGCCTTCGCTCAGCAAACAGACTCCTTGTCCAAACAACTAAATCTCTCAACCTAGGTGGTGACGCGCTATTTGCCAAGACCACTGATAAAATATGGAACTCTCTCCCAAATAACATCACGCTTGCAACTTCTCTAAGTCAATTCAAAAACAAACAGTCTAAAACTCCACTTCAGGTCACACTGGCTATGTCCTTGCTCAAACCCAGACTAGCTCTGTGCCATTAACTAAAACATAAACAACTAGCTAAGATGATAAGTACTTTGTATACTGTGATAAAGAAATATGTATCCTGTCTAACTCTATGTCATTATACTGCCTACCGTCCTTGCTAATATGTTATTAATGTTACATTTGTAGTAATCTCAGAAATAGTAATGGCAGTCTTGTACTTGTATGTAAATAGCCTATGTTTTTGTTAAGTTCTTTCAGCTCATTTACTGTACCTAATTATCAATGTAACTCTGTTGGAGCTTTTCTCCCCGGGCCTCCGCTGAAAAAGGACATGTATCCAGTCGGACCATCCCGGTTAACAAATGTAAAATAAATAATAATAAATAATAAAATTAAATTAACAAAATAAATAAATGGGTCCGCTTTCAAATATCGAAATTCCACAACTTTGAACCTCTAAAATACCAAAGCCCAGAGGATCGAAGTTTTGGAATCTCAAAACAAACAAAAAAAAATCAAAAACGATAAAATATTAGAAGCCACATTTTTGCAGGGGGGTTTTCAACCCCCCCTACACCCCTGCCTCTTAAATATACCAACTCTAAGATCACACTCCAGTGAAGAGAATGGTAAAGTTCATGTTCCGCACTATACGTCAATCTCCATTGACAATTTTCAAAATTCTAAAACTTCGATCCTCTGGGTTCAGTATTTAGAGGTTCAAAGGTGTGGAATTTCGATATTTAAAAGTGGACCAGTATATAGTTTATTTTCCCTAGTTCTGTAGAGTTTAATAAGTAAATAAAATATTAATTTTTTGCAGTTTTGGTTATGTATATTGTAAATACATACCTCTCAATCGTGCAGATTTTCAGCTCATATTTGTTGTCGGTCCCTCCAAAAATGTGTGGTTTTCTGGCAAATCGCTGAAGACTGGTTACTAAATAATGAGACATTTGTTTCAAGCTTCATATACAAATGTATGCATATACAAATAACACAAAAGCTATTATAGGTTCATAGGTGTGTACAAGACTAATGGCCCTGGAGTCTCTTGAAGACGGCCAGTGAGGTGCTCTGTTTGACATGTATGGGAAGTCTATTCCATACAGGGTTGCCAGATTTCCAGCAACGCAGGTAGGGACAAAAAAAAAAAAAAAAAAAAAAAGGTCTCTCACGTCAAAGTGAAGACCAAAAAAAAAAAAAAAAAAAAGGTCTTCGGCGGCAACTGAAGACCGCATTAAAGAACTAAAGAACTGAGCTCACTCTGCCTGCAATAAACACGGAGCTTCCCGTGTTTAATGCATTGCAGTTCCGCATTAAACACGAAGCTCCGTAGCGATTTTGATTGGCCGTATGCGGCATATGGGCCAATCAAACACGGAGCTTCGTTTTATGAACCTAGAAGCTCCGTGTTTAGCAATTTTTGATTGGCCCGTATGCCAGGTATACGGGTCAATCAAAAAAAAAACAAACAAAGTGGAGGCTGGCCGGGATTTAAACCGGCAGGGCAGGACTCGGGATCAGGCTACTTATCTCGGGACAGTCCCGCCCAAATAGGGACGTCTGGCAACCCTGATTCCATAACAGATGCTTAATTTCCCTTCCATGTATTCAAACCCGGCACCTACTGTACATAAGGCCATAACTCCAACGACTTGGCTACATGGATAATCTAACAACTTTCTAAGAACAATATTTAAGTGGGTCCCTATTTTTGAGCCATTGTCCCCCAATACATTTGGCTCTGCCCAACTTTTTTCCACCAAGAGGTTGAGGAACATATGTAACATCATCGTGCAGGCGGGCTGGACTTTGCTACTGGGTATGGAGGATATATACTAGGTTTCAGTATAACCACCCCCACCACACCCCCTATATAACAGTAACATCCTCCGTGTTCGCACCACTTCTTAAGAAAGGTAAGCAAAATCAAGAGAGTCCAATAACATCCCACCCCTATCACTAAACTTAACTACTGTAAAAGCTGTCGCATCCCCTACCCAAGAATCTGACCTGCCCGCCCCTAAAAAATAAATAAATGGAACCCCAAACAAACTTTACTACCTTGTTTTCTTCAGAACTACTCTTTCGTACTAGGTATCCGTTTTCTTCCAGCGGTGTAGACGATGCCATGCCTGAATGTCTACTCTCTGTCAGCCATTATTTACACCATTACACCGCGTGAAACGTTAACATGTGACTTAGTGCATTATGGGACTAGAAGTTATCAAAAAGTTTGCTGTTCACGCGATATAAAAGCAAAGTTCTTAGTTTGGCAACGGATTTGCAAACCCATTATTGTCCACAAAAGCTGTAGAGAAATCACCTGAAGAAAGAAATAAGAGTCACGCGATTTGGTAACGCTGGTTCAAGTGCCGTCGCACGCAAATGTAATATCAAAAAACAGAAAGATTAAAAAAAAAGCATCGTAACAGACGTGCTTGACGTCTCCCCGACGTGCGAGGAGCGGAGGAGAAGCTCAACGATTTCCAAGGAAACTAGACGCGCTTGGTCTGACAAATAACCATTCAAAACACAAGACGGCGAGAAGAGTAGCATGGGTCGTCCAAAATACTTTACCCCTGCTGAAGTGTCCCTGCACAATACCATCAGCGACAACTGGGTTTCCTACATGGGGAAGGTGTACAACCTAACTCCACTGCTGCAGGAGCACGCAGGTAGGTTATGGTACCATACGTAGTTATCCTTGTTTAATCCTGGTAGGGTTACCACCTGTCCCACTTTGTGAGGGACAGTTCCTCTTTGGGCAGTTGTGCCCTGCAAAAAAAAAAAAAAAAAAAAGGCAAATGTCCTGAGATTTTAGGACAAAATTATTTTGTATATTTTATGTAATAGTTGCAGAAAACAGTTATTCTGTGCCTGAAACACCTAAATGTTATAAGAAACAGAATAAGCAACTAAAGTGCTATAAGAATAAGCTTTTATTTAGGCAAAACAAGTGAAGTTCTGGCCTTTGTACTGGCCATGGGTAAGTTTCACCCTGCAAAATCTGACGTCTTTTCCAAAAATGTCCCACTTTGGACATTTGAAAGGGTGGCTACCCTAAATTCTGGTAAATGAGCAAGTTTAGTGGCATTTTATTTTTTGCAACTGCAATCGCTGTCACAGACATCATCATCAACCTCCTTTTTCCCATTTTTCTACATGGGTCGGGTATCGTGTTACCTGTCGCCATCTCTGTCTATTCATTGCCACACTCCCGCCTTCGACGTTCGTGCCCCATTGTCCCAGATCTCTCACGGAATCCAGCCACCTCTTTGCTGGATGCCCTTGTTTCCCCTTACCTTCTTCCTGTGTGTACCAAATCTTCTTCACCAGGTTGTATTTTGATTTTTCTGCACATGTGCCCAAACAACCAATCTGTTCTCTTTGATCTTTTCTGCAGCTGTTCTATGTACTCATCTCTTCGTCTGTCCCACAGTGTGCATCGTACATCCCTTTTCAGGCACTTCATTTTCATCACTTTTAGCTTTCTCATCTGCTGTGCCTTTCTGGGCGATAATGGAGATCACTGTTAGGGCAAGTGCATAGTTTTGTACATGCTCGCTACTGTCCTAACATTTAAATCATGATAACTGGTGTTCTCTGGTAATGCCCTGCCTAAAGCTCTTGGTACAATAAATATGAGTGCAAAGGCCCCCCAGTAGGAACAGTTTTTAAATAATGCTTTTATAAACTTAGAAAGTTGCTAGAATAAAAGGTTTTGTGTTACCTTGCAATTGAAGGATATGAAATCTGAAACACCATTGTCTATCATTATTTGGCAAATTGGATACCTGCTTATTTGCAGGAAAACCATTGATTTTAAGGTGAATAGGCAAAAAATATGATGCGAAAATCTGTATATTTTACAAAAATCTTTACAGTTGAAATATAGGAACACAGTCCCAAAAAATCACTAGAAATTCTGAAAATGTTGCTAACTGTAGTAATACTGTAGAAGACTTCCAATACTCATATCTCTGTCTCTCTAAAACCTGGAATTCCATACATTATCTCTTAGAGTATTAAAAAAACAGTAAGTCTTTCAAATTTCAAACTACACTTAAAGGATCACCTAAAAATACTTGGCTGTGTTCTTGCACCTCTCCTGGGATAACCTGAATCCTACCTCTCTGAAACTCTTTTCCTGTGCCTCTCTACTGTGCTCACTAAGTGGCTATCATACTCCTCTTGGTATAACAGCAGTCTGGTCTTTCTTCTTAGGTTCATAGGTAGGTACTAGGCTATCTGCCTGAGGTAATTTATAAGCCTAGCCAGAGTGTGTCGGCTTTCGCTGCCCCATTGACTAATTAACTGATCCTCTGTCAAGCAGAGCCAATTAAGTGATCCCAGGGGTGTATTTTCTGTTACCCATCCACTCATCAAGGTTTCTCTTGAAGAGTGTTAGTGAGGGGCTGTGCCTAATGTAGGTTGGAATTTTGTTCCAAAGCATGGGGAGTCTCTGTGACAGGAATCTATCCCTCCAGCATGTTCTATTTATTGTTGTGGCGAGGTTTAGCTCACAAGAGTGCGTGGCTCGCAGTGACCTGGATTTCTTTAGGTGGAGCATGTCCATCAATTCTGAGTTGGACATGGCTTTGTAAGTCAGGCAGAGATCACCTCTATGTAAGCGATATGCCACTGAGTACAGCCAGAGTTTTTTCAGTCAGGCTGCATAGGACATATGTTTGAGCCAGTAATCCTCTTGGTGAGGTACTTTTGTGGTCTCTCCAGCTGTTGGAAGTGTCTTGTGAGGTACATCTCAAATGGGGCATTGTACTCTTATGATCGGTCTGATGAGTGACAAGTAGAGGGGTACTATAACCTCTTTATTTGTAGATGCGAACCCTTTAGTTATTAGATGGGCCACATAGAAGGATTTCTTAATTACTTTGGCAATATGATTGTCAAAGGAGAGATTACTATCTACCTGGGTCCCCAGATCTCTTATTACCTCTTCTATATTAAGGGGGCTGCCACCTATGTGGTAATTCATGGGTGTTTTGTTTTTCCCAAACGGGACGACTGTGCATTTTTTGGTATTTAGCTTGAGGCCATGACTTTGACACCAGGTGTCTGTCTCAGTAAGACCCTTTTGGAGGATGCCTGTGTCAGCCTATATGCCGAACAGTAGGGGTCCCAGGACCAAGCCTTGCGGGACACCACTTGTGACTGGTTTAGAGTCAGACTTGGAGCCTGCTATTCTTACTGTGAATTCTGTCTGTAAGCCAGATGGCAACCCATCGAGTGACGTAGGGGGTTATGTTCAGGCTGGTGAGTTTTTCTGTAATACCCGAGTGGGGAATGGTGTCGAAAGCCTTGGCGAGGTCAAGGCAGGCTGTGTGAACAAACTTTCCCTCATCTATGACCTTGGTGGCTGTCTCAAAGAAGTCAACCAGGTTTAGTAGGCATGATCTGCCCTTAACAAAGCCGAACTGGGTTGGATCAAGTGTTTGGAGGTTCCCAATGTCTTTGTTAATGAGTTCTATGATGATGCGCTCCATAGCCTTACAGACCAGGCTAGTCAGGCTTATGGGACGATAGTTACCAGGGTCAGTTGTGACCCCTCCTTTGTGGAGTGGAATGAACGTTGCTGTGTACCATTTTATGGACACATAGCCTGTGGAGAGGCTGAGGTTGAACAGCGTATTTAGGTGGGGGGGTTAGTTTGTTCTGTAGTTTGTGCAAGATGCAGCCTGGGACACCATCAGGCCCCATTGATGCTTTGTTTTTGGCTTTTGAAAGGGCTATTTTCACCTGTGCATCTGTGATTTCTGGGACACTACACTTTTTTGGTAATGTTGTGGGCCCTTTTGGGGGCGAGAGGGAGGTGAAGCTTGCACTGAATCTATCTACCAGGATGTTGGCAATTTCAGTAGGTTCAGTATATTTTGTGCTATTTTGTACTAGTTCAGTGCATATCTGTGAGTTGCCACTTAGATTCTTAACATAGCTAAAAAAGGCTTTGTGGTTATCTTTTGAATCCCTGGCTATTTTTCTTTCAAAGTTAGCCTTGGATGATTTTAGTAAAAACTGATACTGATCAGGGATGTCTTTCCTTCTTGGGATTTGCTTTTTTTCTGAACTAGTTTCCTCCTTCTATTGTTTATGGCAGGAGTCCACCAGACTGATTTCCATCTCTTAGAGGGGGTGAGTCTTGGTTTTGCTAGAGATGGCACGATCCATGCATCTTTGAAGGTGCTCATAGAGTGCGTTGTAAAGGTTTCTGCATCTTGGGCAACGTTATCCTTTAGCATGGGGGCTGTGAAACTTACCGCCTCTGTCTTAAGTAAGGTGAAGGTTGCTTTAGAAAAGTTTTTTACTGTGGTTTCCTTAGTTGGGATGGTGGTGGGTTGTGGACATCCAGAGTGATTAGTTTATGGTCTGATCTAACCAGTGACGGGTTGACCTCCGGTGTGGAACACCTGTTGCCCATGTTTGTGATGACCAGGTCCAATATGTTTTCACCTGTGGTAGGGGCGTTTACCAGCTGATCCAGGATATTTGAGTTGATGAATTCCAGGAAGCGCTGGGCCTGGGAGTTTGTACTCAAGTAGTTTTCCCAGTTAATGGTAGGGTAATTGAAATCGCCCAATATCAGGGTGTTCGGTAGGACCTTCATGTTTTCCAGTGTATCCAGAAAGGTGGAGTGGTGATCCTGGGCCATGGAGGGTGATCTGTAGCAGGTCACAATCTGCATTGCAGATTTGCCCGATGTTAGTTGCACATGGATGATCTCAGAGGTATCATGCTGCGCCACTAACCTGGAGGTGTAGGAATCCTTGATGAATATGGATACACCCCCTCCTTTTGTGTTTCGGTCCGTGTTCTGTGGCCGAAACGTGTGGTACGAGTTGTAGCCCAGTAGTGCTGGGGTGCTGTCTGGAGCCTTGAACCAGGTTTCAGTTACAGCACAGATGTCGACATTCTCCATACTGAGGAGTGCTTTGAGCGCATGCATTTTGAGATTTAAACTCCTGGCGTTGTGTAGCATAACCCTCAGTTTTTTGTTAATTGTGCTGTTTATGGCAGTGGGTTTGACCTTTGAGCCTTGCCTAAAAAGGCACTGTGGGGGCAGCAAGAGCCTTTGCCAGTATTCGAAAGCCTAGGGGTGACAGGTGCAAGCTGTCTCTTGCGAAGCAACGCGGCTTGCCAAGCATGTCGTCCCAGGCTGACAGACACTGGATCCCCTTTGAATGACACCAGAAGCTTAGCCAATTGTTGAAATTGATCATGTTTTTTTTATACTGAGGTTATCATTCTTGGTGAGGGCAGGATGCTACTCAGGGTCAGAGTCATATCAGCCTGGGTTACATGATCAGAGAGCTCTTCCATGTCTCTTTTCATGTAGTCCAGGGAGGTACGTTTCAGATCATTCACACCAACATGAACAATGACAGAGTCATATTTGTACATGTTCTGGAGTGACCTGAGTGCTTGTGTTATGTGGCGGATTCTGGCTCCCGACAGGCAGCTAACAGTAACCTTCTGCTTGTCCAGCCTAGTGAGTGGGACTTCAGTGTGCTTGACTATAGTCACCTATTACTAGTGTGTTAGGTATGTTATTTTGCCATAAAGGCTGTGATTGTGCGGCACACTGATTTTGTGATTTATGTGTTGTCTGGTTTGTGATGGGAGGTGCAGGTTGTTTGGGTGTCTGCTTTGGAGGTCTCTGATGCTTTTGCAGGTTTTTATTTAGAGCCTCAGAGTATGATTTTGTGTATTTATGTGTATTTTTTGTCAGTGCTGGTTTAGTAGGTCTATTTGTGGCTGGAGGTGTGGTGTAAGTGTTAACCTTCTCCTCTTGACTTTGTTCCAGTCTTGGGTGGAGACAGCTTAGCCTCTAGTTTGGCTGTATAATTGCATCTCTCGCATATGTTAGTGTTTTGTGGTAGGAGAAGAGGGTTATCTGTGTACATGAGGCAGTTGTAACATTCCCTCAGGATACTCAGATTCACCAGTTGGACTGGAGAGTACTCCTGAAATTGCCCTTTGGTCATGCATGAATAGTAGGGTGAGCTGCTTAGTCGCTTGGTTGGTGAGGGGTGAATAAAGAGCCTTCCCCTGCTGGGCAATCAAGTGTCAGGGTATATTAGTGCTTGCTATGAGGTCTGAGCAAGTACTGGGCTGTAGGATGCTTTTTGAGTGCTTAGGTTGAGAGTTAGACTAGTTTCATTGGAAAAACTGAAGAGGAGACTTAGTGGCACCGGGAATAATTTAACCCTAGCTAACCGGCACTGCCGTGCAAATGCGGTTTTTATAGCAGGGAAATGAAAGAGATAGAAATGTATTTTATTTATTTATTTATTTATTTTTATTTTATTTTACATTTGTTGACCGGGCTAGTCTAACTGGATATATGTCCATTTTCAGTAGAGGCCCAGGGAGAAAAGCTCCAAGTATTAATATATAGTTAAAAAATCGGTCTACATAAAAGTTATAACAGTAAAACACTAAGCAGGAAAAAAAACAAATTAAAAAGGAAATTTTTATTTTTTTTTGGCTGGGCAAAGAACAATATTTTATAAAGTAGCTAATATGAAAGAAGGATAAAGTAAGAAAGGAGGTGAAGGAAAGATAGGAAAGGTATCAGAGAAAGAATAGGGTGAGTTGAGGAATGGGTTATTTTCCTAGGTCAAAAAAATAGTTACTTTTATGAAAGAGAGGCAAAATATACACCTAAGAAGAGAGGAAAGAAAAAAAATTTTTTGGTACTTATTCAACGGGTAAGTTCCCTGTCTTAATGGGTAGTTGTGGAGCTTAGGAAACATCAACTGGGTTATTGGGTAAAGAAGGGGGAGAGGGAAAGGGAGATAGGAGACAGAAGAGCAAGGCTAGTCTGAATTAATGCAGGGGCACAGCCATTTTTTGTTAAGGTACAATTTGAGATTCTTCTTGAAAATAGGAAGAGAAGTCAGGGGTGAGATATCAGCGGATAATTTGTTCCAATGTTTCCCAACTGAGTTGGAGAATAAGCCATCTCCTGCGGAGTTATTAGGTGTAGTCCTATTGATCAGGAGTTTATTGGAGGAGCGTAGATGTTTAAGGTTATAATAAGGGGTAATAAGGCTGGTAAGTATTGGAGTTTTGGTGGGTTGGTATAGGGTTTTGTGAGCTATTATTAGTTGTTGTAGTTTGATCTGATTGGGAAGTTCTAGCCAGCCAAGTTGTCTTAGATTAATACAGTGGTGGGTCCTAAAAGGAGATCCGGTAGCAAATCTAGCAATGTTGTTGTAGGATATAACTAGTTTATTAAGGTTTTTTTTGACAGGGTGGTGTAAATAGGACATGCATAGAGTAAAGTAGATATTAGATGGGTTTTGGCTAGGGTAATTCTAGTAGCTGGGGTAAGAAATCATTTGATTCTATATAGGGTTCCTATCTTCTTCTTCACAGTTTTTATAGTAGAGTTAATGTGATTTTCAAAATTGAATTTATTGTCTATTGTAATTCCTAGTAGTTTTGTGGTGGTGTCCTGAGAGATACTAGTATTGTTGTTGGAAGTGATAGAGAAATTTAGGGGGATTTGGTTATGTGTTGGTGAGAAGAGTAGAAGTTTTGTTTTCTTTGGATTGAGTAGAAGGCAGCGTTGGGAGAACCATTGTTCTACTGTATTAAAGGCTTTTTGGGTAAGAGACTGAAGTTCAGCTTGAGAGGTAGCTGTGCAGATAATAGTGGAGTCATCTGCATATTGAATACAGTTAGAAAAAGGGATAGCTGACTGAAGGTCATTGATAAAGATGGGAAAAAAAAGTGGACCTAAGATAGAGCCTTGTGGAACACCTAGGGAGATAGGAAGGTGGTCTGATAGCGAGTTTTTCCAGACTACTGCTTGTCGACGGTTTTCGAGGTAAGATTTAAACCAAGTTATGCTGTTAGGATCCAGTGAGAGAGAATTGAGAATGTGTAAGAGCATTTTGTGATTCATCATGTCAAAGGCTTTAGACTTAAGTCAATGAATAGTGCAGATGAAAGACTGTTTAAGTTGCGGTTAGTGTTGATGGTGTTTGTGAATGAGAGCAGAGCAGTGGTGGTACTGTGGGAAGGTATGAAGCCGTGTTGACAGTTAGCAAGTAGGTTGCTTTGGAGAAGATGGTTTAGGAGTTGTTTATGGATACATTTTTCCAAGATTTTGGCAATAGGGGATAATAAAGCAATGGGACGATAGTTAGTTCAATAGAGTTTCCCCCTTTGTGTAGTGGGATGATGTGGGATATTTTCCAGATATCAGGCATAATTCCTAGATTGATGGATCTATTTATCAGTATGGAAATAGGATAAGCAATAGCTTTAGCTCCTATTTGCAGAAACTCAGCAGGGAGTTTGTCTTCAGAGGGGGAGGAAGGTTTTAGTTTTTGCAGTACTGATAAAATATATGATGTAGGGATGGGAAGGAAGTGAAATGAGGGTGGTGTATTTACAGAGAAGGGATGTAGATTTGAGGTGTCAGGAGATAGGTGACTAGCCAGATTTTGTATAGTATTTGTGAAGTAGTTAAAGGCATTAGCTATTTGTATAGGGTTATCAGGGTTAGAGTCCTGTGGGTTGGGTGTGATTGATTGGCCTGGGGATAGAAGATTATTAATGGTGGACCAACATTTTTTAGGTTCCTTTTTGGATATTTGTTGTAGACGAAGGTAGTAGTTCTGTTTGTCAGATAATATGGCTTTTTTAGTTTTGTTCCTACATTCTCTAAAGGTTTGATGGTCAGCTTGGCTCTTGGAAGTACGTCATTTAGCCCAGTATTTGTTTCTGGTAATGATTAGTTGTCTAGTGTTGTTGCTAATCCAGGGGGCAGGTTTGGTTTTGATTCTAATCTTGCGTATTGGTGCATGCTGATCTAAAATAGATAAGAATGTGGAGTTGAAGTATTGTACTGCATCATTGAGAGGTAGTGACTTTAGAGGAGTCCAGTTAAAATGGTGTGAAGAGTTCTGAATTTAATTTTTTTTTAGCATAATGTACAGAATGAGGTAGGAAAAGTGATGATGTTTTTTTTTCTAATAATATAGGTTAATAGGTGATCGCTTAGATCATCTGGTAGGGTGCCTGAAGTGTAGGTTTGTTGGGGAGTATTAGTAAGTATCCAGTCCAAAATGGAGTCTTTATTGTTGCTTTTGTTAATTCTGGTCTGGCCTGAAATTAGTTGAGAGAATCCATGGAGATTAATATGGGATTAATATGGGATTAATATGTTTGAGTGGTTGCAGTGATTCCAATCGATATTTAGGTCACCTAGCATTATCGTTTCTTGTGGGACATTAGAAGCGAGCCAGTTGAGAATGTACTCAAGGGTGTTAATGTTATCTCCTGGGGGGAGATATGTACAAATAATATAGATGGCTTTACTTTTGTTTACTTGAAGTTTAGTATATTAGTTCGGTGTTATTGTTTAAGCGGAGGTTCAGATTGATTGTGCTGATTTGTAGTTGAGTTTTGTAAAGAATAGCAACACCTCCTCCCTTTTTTGTTGTGCGGTCTAGTCTAATTATATTATATCCTGGTGGGGTAAATTCACAGTCTTTAATAGTGGTTTTAGCCATGTTTCAGATAGGCATAGGATGTCAAATTGGTTGACATCAAGGAGTGCATGTAGTTGTGCAATTTTGTTGCAAATACTACGTATATTCAGATGAGCTATGGTGAGAGAGTTGGTAGATTTGGTTGTTGGTATAGCTTTAGGGTTGTCATTGCTTTTGGTAGTTAAGGTCTGGGTGTGCATTGGGCCAGGTTTTGGATGAATATCTCCGTCTAAAAGTGTGTTGTGGAGTATTTGTTGTTTTGGTTTAAGGTTTATGACAAAGTAGTAGGCAAGTTTCTTTGTTTTCTGGTTATAAAATTTAATATGAGTTAGTCTGTGAAATTTAGCTGGAGAGTAGTTGGATTTATAGATGGGGTTTTGGAATGTCACAGGTGAAGGTGTTATAGATGATGACGTTTGAAAAGAGGGAAATATAGAGTTGGAGTGTATGGGTTGTTCATAGAAGGTTAGGAAATAGAATGTAATAAGAGGAGTTAAGAGTACTAGGAAGAATAGTATTTGGTTTTGAGAAGGATTGACTGTTGTATACATATTTGGGAAGTGAGGTTATAGATGGAGTATGAAGAATGGTAGGTCAGATAGAGTTTGAGAAGTATAGTAAGTTGTAATGAGTTAAAGGTGGAAGAGAGTGTTGTAATTGAAAGGTGAGGTGTATTAAAGGGGAAGGGTGGTGTGTAATTAGGGTTTGTGTAATTGGTGTCAATTGAGTAGGGGTGTGGTTTCTAGGGTTATAAAAGTAGGAGTAGTGGGGGGTGTGGGAATTGGGGGTAGGTAGAGGAGCAGAGTGAGCCCGCAGGGCGAACGGAGCAGGCAGAGACAATAGAGCAGAATGTGGAGGAAGACAATCAGCAGAGTGAGAGAAACACAACAGGTAAGTCTGATGGTCAGAGAAAGGTGTACAATATGCAGAGGTAGGAAGGAAGAGAGGCAGGATGTAAGAGTAGTAGTCGCTGATAGCAGGATGCCAGGGGCAAAGGAGAAAAGGTGGTTGATATGTGTATCAAGAGACTGAGAACGGAGTGACTTGGGGTCTGTTTCAGATAGCTTACAGAAGTGGTGAAGGAAATTACAGGGCAGAGGCTAGTATTTTAGAAAGGTTGCAGAAACGGGGTAGGAAATTACAGATCAGAAAACAATTACTTTACAGAGTTAATTCTTGAAGCGCCACCTGGTGGCCACTCTTGGCATAGCAATGGTTTTGTCTTAGTGGAGATGGGGACTAGGAAGGGAATGAGAAAGAGTTAGTTAATGCGATGGGGTAAGACTATGAAAGAAAAAGTTGAAGGCTGTGAGGGGGGGTTAGGCTGCTGGCTAGCCTTCCTGTTTAGTTAGCCTAAACTAGATAAATTTAGAACTTTATTTAAATTAACCCAGAATGGCCAATAAACTACTAACTTCTGAGCTGGAACCACTCCTCCAGGGTCAGATAGGTTGCTGAAAGCTCCCGTCTCTCACAGGTGAACAGAAAAACTTCCTTCTATCCAAATAAGGTATGGGTAACTCAGAAACTTTTAACACAGCCCTGAATTCAGCACTAGCCTGAAAACTGGACTATACTAGCTTAAAAAGGTGGGAAACAAGGAACGTTTGTGGTTTTTTTTTTTTTTTTTTTTTTTTGAAAAGATAAGGCAAAAACAGTAAAAATACACTTAAAACAGCTTTAAATGACTACAACCTATCAGAAAAGGCTATCACACTTTAATGTGTAGCCTACAACAGTTAAACAAGTTATTTAAACAAAAAACGGCTTTTTAAAAGTGCAGGCAGTCAAATAAGTACAATATGTGAAAAAAACAAGCTTTTGAATCACAATAAACGCTGGAAAATCGGCATTTAGATGGAAAACAGTAATTACAGCAAGAAGGTACAGAAAACTGATACTTAATCACTCCAAAAGTCTCTCTTCTACGCAAGAAGGTATGTATCAGTTTAAGGCTTTCTAGTGCTTCCTAGTAGGTTAGTTACAGGAAAGATGAGAAACAAGCGCAGATGTGGTCTTTCAAACCAGAAAGTTGAAAGAGATGGACAAATTATCCAAATGGTCAATAAACTACAATTTCTGGGGCAAGAACCACTCCTCTTGTGGTAGACAGGCTACCTAGTGCTTACCACTCCCACTGATAAGCTAGAAGGCTTTCCTCCAACACAGAAAGGCTTGCGGGGTTCAGAAGCCTGCCAACAGTCCTGGATACAGCAACTCTGTATCTGGACTAGGCTATTTACAGGAAAGGTGGGAAACGAGCACAAGTGCGGCTTTTAAACCAGAAAGTTGAAAGAGATGGAAAAAAAACTGCCCAAACAGCCAATAGCTGCAATTTCTGGACCAGGAACCACTCCTCTTGTGGTAGATTGGCTACCTAATGCTTACCACTCCCACTGATAAGCTAGAAGGCTTCCCTCCAACACAGAAAGGCTTGGGGGGCTCAGAAGCTTACTAACAATCCTGGATACAGCAACTCTGTAACCGGACTAGGCTGCTTATAGGAAAGGCAGGAAACAGGCACAAGTGCGGCTTTCAAACCAGAAAGTTGAAAGAGATGGAAAAAACTGCTCAAACAGCCAATAGCTACAATTTCTGGGCTAGGGACCACTCCTCTAGTGGTAGATAGGCTACCTAATAGGAAATACACCCCAGGGATCACTTCTGTGTCTCTGCTCGACAGTGGCACAGGAAAATAACTTTCTTGAGTGGCATAAGCCAGGGAACCTTGTTGGCTAGGCTTACGTAGGCCCTTGGGCTGATAGCCTAGAACCTACCAATGAACCTATAATGCTTACCACTCCCACTGATAAGCTAGAAGGCTTCCCTCCAATATGGAAAGGCTTGGGGGCTCCGAAGCTTACAAAGAGTCCTGGATACAGCAAATTTGTACCTGGACTAGACTAGTAACAGGAAAGGCAGGAAACAAGCGCAATCACAGGCTTTTAAATCAGAAGGTTGAAAGAGATGGAAAAGCTTCCCAAAAGGCCAATAAACTATAATTTCTGGGCCAGAAACCACTCCTGCTGTGGTAGATAGGTTACCTAGTGCTTACCACTCCCACTGATGAGCTAGAAGGCTTCCCTCCAACACAGAAGGGCTTGCTGGGCTCAAAACCTTACCAACAGTCCTGGATACTGCAAATCTGTTCCTGGACTACACTAGTTACAAGAAAGGCAGGGAACAAATGCAAACACGGGCTTTTAAACCAGAAAGTAGAAAGAGATGGAAAAACTGCCCAAACGGCTACAATCTCTGGGCCAAAACCCACTCTTCCCATGGTAGATAGGCTACCTAGTGCTTACCACCCCCACTGATAAGCTAGAAGGCTTCCCTCCAACACAGAAAGGCTTGGGGGGCTCAGAAGTTTACCAACAGTCCTGGATACAGCAAGTCTGTGTCTGGACTAGACTAGTTACAGGAAAGGCAGGAAACAAGCTTAGAATTTATTATTTTTTTTTTTTTACAGAAGAGCAGCTAAAACAGCAGTAAATACAATTCAAATTTCAGTGCAGGCTAGCACACTTGAGTGTATAGCAATATTACGGCAAATACAGTTTAAATAAATGCATTTAAATTAACAAACGACTAAAAAACAAGTGCAGAAGGCAGTAAATTAGAAGGCTACTAACAAGCAGTAATAAGTGCAGAGAAGAGCAGCTGAACAAATAGCACACAGAATAGCAACTAAGACAGTTACAGTAAGAGCAGCTGAATAAAATATGTATGTATTTATTTATTTATTTGTTTTTTTTTTGGAGGGAGGGAACAGAGCAGGGCAAGGATTGTCCTTCCCAAATGCTCTCTTTGTGCAAAGTAGGAGTGCCTGATTTCAGAATATCCAAATACTAATTTACAAGAGGGGCAGGCAATTTTAAAGCCACCAACATTAACACCAGAACAAGAACAGGGAGGGTGGGTAGAGAACTAACTGTAGAGACACAGCCACAACTTTCAGTTGAGTTAATATTCAGTGAGAAACACAAATAAATAAATTAAATACAGAACTATATGAAAAAGAGCAGATAAAGGTGTACAACTTTCAGTTGAGTTAATATTCAGTGAGAAACACAAATAAATAAATTAAATACAGAACTATATGAAAAAGAGCAGATAAACGTGTCTTTTACTTTGGATGCAGTATTTATATGCCATACTAATATCCCCTTTTAAACAACAGCTTCTGTTCTAGATTCTATTAAAATCTCTACAGTGCTGGTCTTTTATCTAGGTTCCCCCATTCCTTTTTCTTTGCCTATTACCCTCCTTATCAAGGACTGATATCAGATAATCACTAACTTGTAGTCCAAACAAATTCTTAGCCTCTTCCCATTCTATTACCTTTCCTTCTCAAATTATTTGCTCCCAGTACCTTAGTTCCTTTGACAATTTCTCCAGTAAGTTCCAGCCACCTCTTGCCTATTCTCTGTATCCCTAATTGCAGTTATCCTTATCGGCAGAATCTCCTTTCTCTATTCTCATGTTGGCTTAGTTCTTAGAGTGCCTTCTGCTACTTTATGAATATGGTATTCTGCATGGTTATTGTTATTCTTCTTCAAGATCCTTGCCCAAAATCCCAGTCTGTCCTTGTTTCTTGAGCATCTCTCTGTTTCATCATCATCCCTTTCCATTTTGAATTACAGCTTTATGTTTGTGCTGTGCGCAAAAGAGCCTTAACTGTGTAACTCTGAAATACCCCTTCAAATTAGGTAATGCCAAACCACCTTGTTCTTTTGGATTATCCCACTTGACTCTTGCTGTCTTCCTGTCCTAGATAAAATCCTTCAACTCTTAACTTCTATCCACAACTTCTCCTCTGGTTGATAAAAATATGTCTTACCTGTGTATAAAACTAAAGGGACTAAAAATATTTTGACTGCTTTTATCTTGCTATCTATATACCCTTAGCTGCCATAACAGAATTGTTTTTAATCCATACTCCTAAATACTTCATTTTATCATGTGCCCATAAATATGGATATTGCTGAACCAATTTGTGCGTGGGTACATAATTTACAGTTATCGCCTTTGTTTTATCTTTATTAATTTTGTATCCCAAAAAGACTTGAAACTGTCTCAAAATGTTGCACAACACAGAATTGTCCTTTTCTGGTTTTAGCAGGTATAAAATAATATCATCTGCAAATAAAACTAGCTTAACTTGACTATCATACCAATATATCCTTGAGTTTCTGAGTCACATATTTTCTTTGCCAGTGGATCTAAATATAACACAAATAACAAAGTGGAAAGAAGACACCCCTGCCTGATTCCTCTGCTCGAACAGAAATAATCAGAGATGAACCCACACGCTTTAATTTTCACCTCCGATCCCTTGTATGTCCTCCTAATCAGCCATATAATTTTAATAAATTAAATTAATTTTAATTAATTAGCAGATCACTATCAAAAGCCCTTATCCCCAATATTTGGAAAATATCACATATAATCCCTCTCCACAAAGGAGGCAATTCTACAGACCTCACAGACTATTATCCAATAGCCATTCTATCACCCATAGCCAAAATCCTTGAGAGATGCATACATAGCCAAATCATGGATTACTTGCATACTCACAAACTCCTGTCAATCTCTCAACATGGCTTTTCATCCCTTTCATAGCACCCCACCACCACTCTACTGTCCTCCACCAATATAGTAAACAACCACAGAAATAATAGAAAATTTGTATCTGCTACCTTTCTTTACCTGTCAAAGGCCTTTGATATGGTAAGACACAGTAAACTTTTCAAAATACTTCCTGACCTGGGTCTCAGTGAGTCCTTCATAAACTGGTTCCAAAGCTATTTAACAGGCCGCCAGCAAGCAGTACTATGGCAGCAAGAACTCTCTCCTCTTCTACCAGTCACTCTCGGAGTACCTCAAGGCTCTGTCCTAGGACCATTAGTCTTCTCTCACTATACTAACAAACTATACACTGCCATTCCTCTTGCATCAGTTATTCAGTATGCAGATTATTCCACTCTAAGCTGTGCCGCTTCCTCATTACATGAATTCCAAACACTAATGCAGCTATCCTTCCACTCAGTTGAAACATAGCTTGCCAATATCCAACTTATACTAAATCCTAACAAAACTCCTACTGTTCAAACCTACTAGATCTTCCTCCAAAGACCCCATCATTAACATCTTGTCCAGGAACAAAACTGTTCTCTCTCCCTTAGCAAACACTAAACTACTTGTAGTCGAAATTGACAACAATTTGAGATTTGATATACACGTTGCCCATACCATTAAGAAAGTACATAAAAAAGTAGGAACCCTCTATAGAAATAGGCAATATCTTACCAAGCACACAGAGACAACCATAGCAAATACTCATCTCATCTCCACACCACTCTGTACCTCCCCTATTCTTACTAATCTCAAAAAGACTGATCTAACCAAGCTAGAGTCCTGCTACAACAAAATAGCTAGATTTGCCTCAGAATCCACATATAAAACCCATCACTGCATAGCATTAAAGCAACTCAAATGGCTAGAATTTCCACAACTCTTGCATTACAACCAACTTTCTCTAGCTCATTAAATTTTCTGTCTCCCAGAGAAAACCCCTTCATTACAAAACCTACTTCAGCTGTACTCCTCATCATCAGCCCCCTTTTTCCCATTTTTCTACATGGGGTCGGGGTATCGTGTTAACTGTCGCCAACTCTCTTGATTCAGTGCCACACTCCTGCCTTCTTCAACACTCATGCCTGACTGTCACAGATCTTCTTTCACACAACCTATCCACTTCTTTGCTGGACATCCTTGCTTCCTCTTACCTTCTTCCTCTCTGTCCCAAATCTTCCTCACCAGATTGTCTTCTGCTTTTCTACACATGTGCCAAACCACTGTAATCTGTTCTCTTTGATCTTTTCTGCAATTGGAGCTACTTTGGTTTCTGCTCTTATGTCCTTATTTCTTCGTCTGTTCCACAGTATGCATCCTCTCACCTTTCTCAGGCACTTAATTTCCATCACTTCTAGTTTCTTCAATTGTTCTAACTTTACTGCCCAGGTTTCTGTACCATACAGTAGTACTGGTCGCACCACTGTCTTGTGCACCTTACTTTTCAGCTTCTCTGGCATTCTTCTGTCGTAGACTACACCTGTTACTTTATGGCAGTTGGCTGCAGCCCCTCTGATTCTAGCTTTGACCTCTTCATTCAGACTACTCTTCTCCTCAACTACTCTTCCCAGATACTTGAAGCTGTTTACATGTTCCACTATCTTCCCTTCTATCTCTGTTCTCAACTTCTGATTTCCCCAATTTGTTGCCATTACCTCCATCTTATCTGTGCTTGGATGTCCTTCAAGGATGCATCTGCAGTCATAACATGTGGGTTGTCCTGCCTCAGGCAGCCCTTCGGTCGGCCGGATTCCAAAGTCTGGGTCTGGCCTCGGCTGCATTTATTTTTCCTACCCTTTGCTGAAGTTCTAGCTCAGAGTCTGCCTGTACTGCCACATCATCTGCATACAGCAGCGTTGTTGATCCGTCCCCTCCAACCTGTTTGCTAATGTAGTCCATCACCAGTATGAACAGCAGTGGGCTCAGAGCTGAACCCTGATGTACACCCACACACACTGGGAACCCCTCTGTGAGGCCAAACACTGTTTGTACTTGAGTCATGGGTCCTTGTACATAGTCTGCACTAATTCTACCAATATTTCTGGGACTTCAAACCACTGCAGTACTGCCCTGATCAGCTTTCTTGGGACCTTGTCATATGCTTTCTCCAAGTCTAGGAATGCCCAGTTAGACTCTCTCCTCATCTCTAGCTTCTTCTCAAGTATCTGTCTCAATGTAAACATCGGGTCAGTTGTGCTGCATCCTGATCTGAATCCAAACTGCTCATCTCCCATCTTACATTCTACTACTCTGTGTATCCATTTATCAATCACCCTCTGCAGAACTTTCATGCAGTGTGATAGGAGTTTGATGCCTCTGTACTGCCCACAGTTGTGGATGTCCCCTTTGTTCTTGTACACTGGCATGAGTATGCTTATTCTCCAGTCATCTGGGATACACCTTTCTCTCCACACTGCTATTAGTACCCTCAGGAGCCATTTCTCCCCTATCTCACCCAGCATCTTTATCATATCTGATGTGACTTCATCTGAGCCTGCTGCTTTCCCTGACTTCATCTTCCTTAGTGCTGTTCTTACTTCTTCTAGGGTGGGCTCTTCTTCTTCTCTCATTGTAGGCTGTTTCTGAGACAGTACAGCTTCTGTGGGATTTTCTTTATTCAGAAGCTCCTGGAAATGCTCCTTCCATCTGCCTTTGATGTCCTCTGGGCTGGTGAGCAGGTTGTTACTGGCATCCCTTATGAAGGGTGTCTGACTATCTTCTTTCTCTTTCTGTCTTTGCTTTGCAACCTGATACAGTTTCTTTGTGCCCCTTACTGAGTTACTTTCCAGAGGTTGGTATAGTACCTCTGATGCCCTATTCTTTGCTATTGCAACTTCTTTCTTAGCTTTTATATTAGCCAACCAGTAGTCCTTCCTAGCTTAGTCAGTCTTTTTTGTCTCCCACTTCTTCCTGCACTCCTTTTTTCTTTTGATGACTTCCTGGACTTTTGCTTTCCACCACCAGCTTTCCTTATGTACCTTATTTCTATACCTGGCTTGGCCACATATCTTTTCTGTAGTCCTAACACGTGCTGTTTTTATGCACTGCCGTTCTTCTTCAGCTCCACCTATTTTCTTCTCTTCTTGGGGTGCTAGAGCCCCGAGTAATTTCTTGAACTGTTGGACTTTCTCTCCAGTCCACTTCCAGGTCTTCTGCCTGGTCTCTGTTGGCCTTAGAGCCTTCTCTTGCCACTGCTTGCAACTGATTGTGGCAACTAGTGGTTTATGCTGTGGGCCGACTGTTTCACTGGGGATGAATTTGCAATCATGGATTATGCCCCAGTGCCTTTTCCTTACTAGGAGGAAGTCTACCTGAGTTGCTTATTGACTACTCTTGTATGTGATCATGTGACCATCTCTCTTTCTGAACCATGTTTTGGATACTATCAAGCCATTTGCCAGACAGAAGTCTAGAATGGAGGCTTCTTCTTTATTCCTGTTGCCCCACCCATGTGGACCCAGGCAGTCCTCCTATCCTGTCTGTCCCGATATGTGCATTCAAGTCACTCATTATCAACAACAATTAATGTTGTCCTACTTTATCTAGTAAGTCCTGCAACTGCTGTCTGAATGCACTCTTTTCCTCACTATCACAACCCTGCTGTGGGGCATAGACTGAGATTATGAATACTGCCCTATCATTACACTAGAGTCTTGACTGCCATGAGTCTGTCATTATTTCTGATGATATCCCTTACTGCCTTCTGAAGCCTGTCTCTCACCACAATTCCTACACCATTTCTAGCCTGCCCTCCACCTGAGTAGTAGACTCTGGATCCCAAGCCAAGTGGCTTTGCTGCACTGCCCTTCCATCTCATCTCCTGGATAGATAGGCTGTCCAGCCTCCTCCGTATCATCATGTCATCCACTTCCAAGCTACTTCAACCCTACTCTTAACAACAAATCTCTCCGCTCTATCAATAAATTCCTTCTCAAAGTAACAAAAGCCAGTAACACAGCGGGGGAATCACTTTACTCAAATTACTTGTCTAAAATATGGAACTCTCTACCTACCCACATATCCTCCATTTCTTACTTAACATAGTTTAAAAAAATCACTAAAGACTCACTTCTATGCTACTTGGATATGTTCCTGTTCTATACCAGGCTAGTCCCCATTTTTGGCTTTCCTGCCCATTACTCCGAATAGTTGCCTTTTACATTCTGTTTTTCTTACTTAAATATGGTAAGTTTTATTGTATATGTGATTACTTAGTCAGCTGTATGTACATAGACTTTTAAATATGTATCTTCTAAAATATGATGTATATTTCAGTAACCAGTATAGTTATCATTATTTCTGGCAGATTGTATAACTCTATTGTTTCCTTGTTAATTGATTATCTGTGGAGCTTTCTCCCTGGGCCTCCACTGAAACTGGACATGTGTCCAGTGGACTTCCCAGTCAACAAAAATAAAATAATTAAATAATAGGGAATGCAAATGCTTCCATTGCCTTGCTTATAAAATCCCAGCTTACTCTGTCAAATACTTTCTCTACATCAAGACCCACCAACTACAAATGCTTCCATTGCCTTGCTTATAAAATCCCAGCTTACTCTGTCAAATACTTTCTCTACATCAAGACCCACCAACTACAATGGTATTTTCTTACATTCTGCTTCCCTCTGGATGATCATTGTTCTATTAATGTTGTGAAATGTTTGCCTCCCCTCCACAAAACCACACCGATCCATTTTTATCAATTTTGGCATCACCTTTGCCATTCTTTTAGTCATTATAGAAATAAACTTTTTATAATTGTGGTCTACAATTGAAGTGAGGCTATATGAAGCTGGATCTGATGGATCTTTACAATGTTTAGGTATTATAGCCACCTGTGCTTTCTTCCATGATGTTGGTGCTTCTCCTGCTTTTAAAATACTGTTAAACAAAACCTTCCAGATCTTTATCATTTTTTCCTTCCTAGCTTCCCAATTTCCACAGGAATACCATCTTTTCCTAGGGACTTTTCTTTAGATTGGTTATTCATCACCATTTTTATCTCATCTCCTCCTATCCTAATTGTTAGTAATTGAGCCTCATCTACCTATAACCTTGGCATATTTAATTCTTCCATAAACATTTCCATTTGTACCTTTTCTCTTAGTTACCATATTTCTCTGCTTTATACAGATTTTCATAAAATGTCCAAAGTACATCTAGTACCTCTACAGGATCTCTGGTTATCTTCCTTGTTATAGGCTCCCTAAGCTTGGCGACAAGTCTTTTTTATTTTCTGTTGCCTGAGTCATTATGCTAAAACTTTTTTTTATGGAGTTATCTAAAAAACAGTTGCTTAACAGCAGTCTTTTTAAACTCTTGCATATTATTGAGGTAGTCCCTTTTTTGGTTTAGCATTCTGCAGTTGTTCCTCTTCTTGTTCTGTGAGATTCCCCCTATTCTGCAGTACTTTAACCTTTGTCAGTCCAGCTAAATAATTCTTACTTCTTAGCCATATTTCTGATTTATTTCTACCCTATTTTTAAACTCCAATTTAATTTTATCCTACTACCTAGCTATATTTTCAGGAGAAATTTCTATCTTCCCTAATACCTCCTGAATAATTTTCAATACCTATTGTTTAAATTCTTCTGTTTTTAACAGATGGGTGGGAATGCACCAGTGTCTCATTTTTATTTCATTACCCTGCATTTTTATTTTAGTTATTGGTGTGTGATCTAAAATAGTTACTGACTGCATATCAAAACTTTCAATTAAGTGCATATGTTCCTGTGAAGTATAATTTCTGTCTAGCCTAGCCCACTTTTTATACCTTGGGGAATAATATGAAAATTCACTCCAAACTCCTACTACCAAATTCACATCTTCCATGCCAGATATTTTCATAAATTTATTTTCCCTTCTGGGTCCCCCAAATACATGCTTGCTGCTGCAAATTAAATTCCAGTCCCCACCTAGAAGTAATATTCCCTGCTGAAAGCTGATTATTTTCCTAGAATTTTCTTAAGCTCCATTATAGCAGTTTTAGGAAGAATATAAATACATGCCAGTGTAATCCTCCTCCCTTGCCATTAGCCCCTTAGTACTACAAATCTGGCATTGTTATCGTTTTTTCCTCTTCTATCACTATTGGAGTTTCTCTCTCAATTAATATTAATACTCCCCTTTTTCTTTATCCCAGATATTCCGTGGAATAACCATCCTGAAACCCTTTCTTTATCAAATTCACATGCTCAGTTCTTTCCAAATGAGTCACCTGTGGCATAGCTATTTGCAGTCTACATTTTTAAAATAGTTTACTACTCTTTCTTTTTTGTATACATCTGTGAGATCATTTACATTTAAATATAGTATAGAAAGTGTTGTCATTATGTTAAGAAGTTATTATTCTCACCTATTATGTGTAACAGCTTTTTTAAATGTCTAGTTTCAACTTTTGTTTTACATGCGTACACAGATGTTTTACAGGTTGAGCTTTTATACAATTGTTTTTTGTCATATCCATTGGAACCTATGGCACGTCTTAGAAAACTTTTTGTTTTGGTGAAAACCCTCAAGAAAAAAACACCCCCCCACAACACCCCTAAAACCTGTTAACTTAATAAAGTAACACACAAAACTATATACATCTTCAGATATTGCCGCTTCCCTTTGAGAGGGTGGAATGTCAGGAAGTCTTTTTGGGGCTGAAGGTAAGGTATTACATAGGATGAAATAGCCTCTGGTTATTATCTTCTGCACCCATTTGTCTTGAGTGGTGATTGTTTGTTAGGTGTGTCCTCCTGACTGCCTATAGAGTACAGCAGTCATGTAAGTCTTGGTCAGGAGCAGTGAAAAAGCTTCTCAGTGAATGGACCTCTGAAGCCATGATTTTGTGGACCACCTCAGCCCCCAGGGTGATGGCAGTTACAAGAGATCCCCCTCTGCAATGGGGGGCCCTGCCTCTAGATGTGTCAGATGAAAATTCCTCTGACTTATAGTCCTTTGTGGGTGGAAAACTTGATTTCTATGTCAGAAAGGGATTTGCCCTCTTTTTCACTCCTGGTGATAGTTTCTTTCATCTTGTAACCAAAGATTGTTGATCCATTGTAGGGGGGATTCATGAAGGACTTCTTGAAGTGCTCCACAAAGTCACAAAGCCTCATCCAGGTGCGTCTCCTAATGGATATGCCTGTACCAGCTGCTCTAGATGCAGCCTGTATAGCATTGTAGATAAAGTGCATAAAGATATTGGACAAAGAGTGACAGGAGGCCAACTGAGTATAAATGGGTTTCCTTTGATCTGCAGATATGGTCCCTGAGAAATATTTGGAGATTTCTTTTGTCAAATCTCGCTCAAACTTTGCAACATGTGCCAGATAATTTAAAGCTCTCATCAAGAAAGTGGATGAGGCATAGTCTTGCTTCCTAAGTCTGTCCAATGCATGAGACCATCTGTTTAGTGGATGGACATAGGAGCTCTCTTTTGCCACTTCCTTGTTTGTGGCCACCACAGCCACCATAGAATCTACAGCCAGGCCCTTGCTCCTATGGTGACACTTTTTTCAGGGCAGCTAGAAATTTGTCCAATTTCTTAGAAATAGGTTCTACTGTGTCTGGTTCCTTCCAAGCCTTTGTGGAAATCAGGTCGGTCTTTTCATCTGCGGGCAGGACCACCCAAGATGTAGATGGGCACAGCCAAAAGCTTCACTGAATACTTTCTGTTCTGGAGAAAGTAATTAGGAAGACCATCCCCCTTTCTGTTTTAAATAGTTCAAGGACCCTTTGAATGACACATCCTCAAGGGTGAATCTGGGGAATCCTTCTATTTAATCAAAGTCAGTATCCATATTGACAGATTCTTGAGGAGAATCCAGGTGCCTCCTTTTACATGCTTCCTGTGTACCTCCTCAGTGGTATTCTCTGGTGAGGACTTGGAAACTGATGTGATCTGCTTCAAAGGCATCTGGCATGAGATTTCTGGTCACTGGCTTTCCCAGTGTGACAAGAAGAGTAGTATCTTTGGGGAGGGACAGATCTGAGCTTAAAGGAAAAGTCTTTTCTTTAGAATGGGAGAATAGTCTGTTGAAGGCCTTGAACTCACAGCTGGAAATGATCCAGGGAGCTGAGCTGAAGGAGCTGAAGCCCTGGAGGGGGCTCAACCTGAGATACCACACAACTGGAATTGGAGGCCGATGTCTGAGCCAGACTTTCTAATGCTGAAGCCCGGAGAGGAAGGAATAGCACGAAGGACCTCAGATCCAGACCCATCGTCTATGAGTAGGCACCAACAGCCTAGCCCCAAGATTTAGATTGCTCTGAGGCTTCCAGAGATGATCAAATCAGGGAATTCATCTGAGTCTAGGAACTAAGCCTAGGCTCCAGTGCAGACTTGGCCTGGGCAGAGGTTGGATCCAATAGCGCTGATCCAAAAGGTCGGATCAGAGAAGGAGTAACTACTTAATGTGAGGTAGAAATCATTCTCTCTGCTGAAGTGGAGATCGAAGCTGAAAAGATCCCCAGTTAGGTCTGTGTCTGGAGGAATTTCTTCATCACTTTGTCCCTATTAGCTTTGTTATGGCCCTGATTGACCTGATGGACCATAAAGATAAAGCTGTGGAAGGAAGTCTAGAATGATGATATTTCTTTTCTTGTAGTGTCGTAGAGCAGAGTCTACATGGCACTGGCTCCAGAGAAAACCTTGGCAGAGTAATATCTGATAACAGTTGGATCTGAAAATAGCATTGACTCTGAGGTTTTTGGAATTTTAGACTCCAAATCCAAAAATGAGGATCAATCTGGAGACCTCCTTCTACAAGATTTAGATTTATCCTTATCTTTATTTATTTATTTTTTCTTCTCTCTGTTCTTTTCCCTGGGTTTTTCAACAGTTTTTTGGAGGGTAAGGGAGAGAGAGAAACAGAAGAAGGTTTTGAGAAACTAGAAGAACATTCTCTCTACCATGGCTTGGTAGCTAAAAGCTTCACAGATGGAGCAGGCTGTGTACAGGTACGAAAGGCCTAGCCAATAAATTCATTTGTCATGGGCATCAGAGTTTGGTAGATTGTGACAACAAGCTACACATTTTAAATGATTTTTTGGCATGATAGAAAGGAGGGAGACAAAAAAAAGTTTTAAACTACCAGTATAGAGATAAACAATTTTTCACTTATTTCCTGAGCACCAGCATATATGCCCTTCGCTTGTGGAAGCAAATGAGATCTGAAATATTTCACATAACACCAGAGATTCTAGGTAAGGGGAGATGCCTGAGTACTGGATCCAGAAGCTTGAAAGTGGCAAAAGTTGGATGCAAATCAGATCTGTGACCCATGCATTGAGGAATGGATGGAAAAGACAACATCAGATCTGTCCAAAGACATGAAATATCTGAATCCCTTACTCCATCAAATATCTCAAAGATAATTTACTGAAACTGCTAACCAAGATGAAAAATACTTCTGCATGTGACCTGACAATCTACCTGACTGCTTAGTCAATGGTGTTAAATATGCCCTAGCAGACACCGCCCTTAAACCGTTTAACCTAAGTTTAGCTGCTAGTTTTATCCCTGAGTGGTGCAGTGCAGTGCAATGCCCCTCCATATGGGTGATCTTGTAACTGATGCAGGTAATTACTGACATATGAGCCCTTACATGCATCATCTGCAGAACCATAGAACATATTATAACTGACCTCCTAAGCTATAATATCAGGAATCCCATAGACTTGACCCCCAGCAGTTTAGATTTGTGAAAGGTTGATCTTGTCTATTGCATCTGGTAAACTTCTTTTAAAGATTCTGCAGACTGTAGACAGTGGCCATTCAGTACACATGGTATATCCTATCTGGCCAAGGCCTTC
The DNA here is from genome assembly GCF_019279795.1 of Protopterus annectens. Taxonomy (NCBI): domain Eukaryota; kingdom Metazoa; phylum Chordata; order Ceratodontiformes; family Protopteridae; genus Protopterus; species Protopterus annectens. Next base: position 750,809,458 of record NC_056739.1, on the reverse strand, counting down.
ATTCTACTTGCCGGCATCATACAGAAGCTAAATGCTTTAAAATTGAATAATTTGTGGCAAGATGGATAACAGACTGTCAAAAGATGAAACTAATGCAGTGTGAGGTGCAGGTGCCTCATCAGGAAATATGAAAATGACCAGCTGTGTCCCACTAGACACAGTACTCGGCCTTCTGCTTTGGCATTTACTTTTCAGAACTCTTAAGTAGAGAGACTAGTTTTCTGGCTAACAAAGTCTGCAGACAACTGTAAACTGGGGGTTGTTATGTTATCACTCTGTGTCATCCAAACCCTCTAAAATGAACTCCTCCTTGGAAACTCGTACCATTTGCGACGTCCCTTCTCTGGGTCAGTGATCAAGGAGCCTCAGTCTTCACCGTGGACACTGGTGGGAGAGTGTTCACTTTGAGAGAATTAGATGCACAGTATTTTCAGATGCAGCTCTCTACACCAAGCACAATTTCCTTTAAGAGCACACAGAGAGCACACTCCTGTCCTGGGGCTGGACTCTCTCCAGGCCCCAGATAAAAATCCACACTGACCACTAAGGAGCTCTATGTCCCTGTTCCACGTAGCTGACACCAGCATACACACACACACACACACACACACACACACACACACACACTTGGGAAAGGCTGACACATATTACCTGCTCTGCCACCTCTGCCCAGGGTATAAGGTAGTTCCAGTGCCACCAGCCAGCTACTGTAAGGCTGTTAACAGGGTATCCAATTATACTAAGTGAAATTAATACTAATACTAATGATAATGTTGACCTATGCAGCAAGACTTTCAGGAGCGGCCACAGTGTCACCAAATAAATATAAGTACTCTCAAAGGTTAAATATTTCCTAAAAAGACCAGCCACAATAAAAAAAACATGAGTATATATTTACAGTAAACACCAGAGTTTCGATCATAGGAAATATTAAAAATTACACAGATACAGAAACACAATACTTAACTAATCTCACTATGTTTTCCTGACTGGTCTAAAGAATTGCTGTTTCCTACTTACTTAATTGAGCAAGGCAAGGTGGTGTGGGTGAAGTGGTCTTTCTTGACAGGTTTCACAAACAGACTGCCCTGAGACTTCTCTCTCGTCTAGTATTAAAGCATCATTTCAGCGCTGGATTGCATAATGACATCACATCTGGTCACCTTACTCTTCAGTTCCTACAGTACCCCGTATACTAGAAGCTGAGCCAGGATCTTGCACATCTGTACCATAATACACAAACACGGAGCATTACTAAGATGAGTTAAAGCATCTGGAAGCTATAAAACAATTTCAACACTTCCAACATTCCAAGGTAGTAATTTGTGCACAACTAAGGACAATACAGCAGGATTCCTTGTCCTTGTTTTCACAGAAGTTGTGTTTCTGGCTGCATTCAGACCTGTGAGATACAATTGTTATGGTTTATACCAAGTAATTGAATTTCAGGTTATTTTTCAAAGTTAGCTGGCCTGAGCTTACCCTGTTGCAATATATTCATTTCAATAGTTACAATACAGTCTTACATACAGGTGTATTTCTTTTTTGTCCAGCAGGACTCACTGTTTGTACATTTTTTAACATAAGTAACTTTACAAATATATTTTCAACACAAGCACCTGTACAAATCAGTTTGATATACAAATAACATACAATTCTTTAGAAAACTCCAGCTAGCTATGCTGGTATATGCTACACATCCACTGCCCTACTCCTCCTGGCATAGCTGGAACTACCTCACATCATCACATTTCTAACTCCATTTGAAGACTCAAGCTAGTTTTTCAACTGACCCTGGAGAAACATTGCTTGAGAGAAATGACACTATCTGGAAATACATTAATCCATACCCTGTCTTGAGAGTCCATCTGCATTGGCATTGTTGACCTCACTACAGTGCTGCACCATCATGTCATATGCCTGCAAGCCTAGGCTCCACCTTAATGACTTAACATTTTGTTGAGTGTCTCAATGTAACCATGTTAAGGGATTGTGGTTTGTAACCACAGTGATTTTCTTCCATACAAATAGGGCTGAAGTTTCTGCAGTGCCCATACCATAGTATACATTCTTTTTATTCAGCTGCATAACATTCTTCCCTGGGTTGAAGTCTGTGGCTGAGATATACAACTGGGTGCTCTTCTACCTGTGAGGAAATCTGGCTGAGTTCAACTCCCACCCCATGGTTTGAAGCAACCGCCTGCACAACAGAGTCTTTGCTGTAATCTGGGCTGGTTAATACAGGGGGGTGCTCCCAAAGCCCCTTTAAGCTTTTGGAATGCCTGCACTCAGGCTGGGGTCCACACTACCTTAACTGGCCTGTTTTTCCTCATCAGGTTTGTGAGGGGAGCAGCTGTTGTACTATAATTGAGAACAAACTCTCCCAAGCTTCCCCAAGAATGTCCTCACCTGCTTTTTGGTAACAGGGGCAGGCCATGCCTGAATAGCTTCCACTTTGGCAGGTTCTGGTCTGATCTTACCACTCCCCACTCTATGTCCCAGGTAGGAGACTTCTGCCATACACACATGATATTTACTGGGCTTAATGGTCAATCCTGCCATTTGCAGTCTGCCCAGGACCTCCATGACATGCTGAAGGTGCTCTTGCCAGGAATGGCTGTAGATAACAATATTGTCCAGGTAAGCAAGGGCATAATCTCCTGCTCCTCCTAGGATACAATCTACAAGCCTCTGGAAGGTTCTGGGGCATTTTTCATCTGAAAGGGCATGTTCGTGAACTTGTATAATCTGAAAGGAGACACAAAGCCTGACATCTGTAGTGGTGGGAGTCGAGGCACCTGCCAGTACCCCTTGATTTAGACCTTGGTTAGAT
>NC_056739.1:750711625-750794125 GCF_019279795.1 Protopterus annectens | reverse complement strand
TGGATCCAAAATCTGTCAGGTCCGACAAGGCTTTATCTCCTTTGGTTCCATCAGTGTCCTCGGAACCGTCTAGGAGCCATAAAAGAACCAGGTCTCCCTCCTTGGAACCGGTGTGTTCCATACCACAGTTCCCACTTCTCCAGTCTGTGGCATGCAGTCACTAATTGTCCACCCATTCATCTCAATCACCCAAGAGCCTTTCAGATGATGATGTGGAGAGGGTGGTGAAGAAGCTACTCAGGACCGGCCTTGGCTAAAATTTTATAGCTCAGCTCATATGAAATTGGAGCCGACTGTCCAACCTACTTTGTCACTGATTCCTCCTTCGACTCACCTGAGTTTGGAGCCGGAGCGCATGGAGGTTATTGTGGTGGAGCTGTCAGATCTGAAAACCTCGGGTCCGACATCAGTTCTGATCCCGTTGACAACACCTTCTCTCAAGGGATCTCAGGGCTGACACTCCTTCGCCGGCTCCGGGGGGGGAGCGAGATCGGACCCTTGTCGGATCCTACTCTCCCACTCGGAGCTTCGGTGCAGGTGAGTTCAGCACCTACATCGGTGTCGGACCCATCACCCTTGGTTTGGAGGAGATCTCCTGGCTCTTCGGAGCCGGAGACTCTATCAGGCCGGGATCGTGGTGCCTTCGAAGTAATGAGGAGTTTGCTGTCCTCTCAGACCGCTCCACCCTCGGCTCCAGTTGCTCCTTCCCCTTCGGGCCGGTGTCCACCTCTGAGCCACCCCTCCTCCCCAAGCATAGGGAACCAGTGCCCCAGGACACACCTTTGGGTGACCCCCTTCTGAAACTTCTCCAGAGCACCCCCTGGAGAAGGTTCGTTGGAAGAGGACTTGGACGAGGAAGCATTCGGACTCCCCTGAGTCAATGACATTGGACATTGAGGACTCAGAAGGGTCCCCATGGTCCCCCTCTGAGGTTGTCTCATTTTCAGACATCCTGGAAATCCTCAAGCAGAGGGGTGGCTGGAAATCCCTTTCCCCTTCTGAAGACAAGTCCGTGTACCTGAACGCATTCGGTTACCAACCCTCCACCTATTGGGTGTCTCCCTCCTTCAACCCGGTGCTAGGTGTAGTAAATCAAAAGGTGTGGAGCTTCCCAGAATCTATGGAACCAGTTACGTGGAGGCCCAATAAGTTTATCACTGCACCAGAAGACAAACCTTTCCTGACTAAGGGTGTTCCAGTTGATGCTATGGTGGTTGTGGCAGCCACAAAGAAGGAATTAGCAGAAACTTCTGTCCATCTGCCAAACAAGGAGTCCCGTATGATGGACAGATATGGGAAGTGTATGTTTTCTTCAGCGGCCTTTACCCTTAGGTTACTGAATTATTTGTCCCAGCTGTGGGAGCTTCAGACAGGGCTGCTTCTCAGCTTGCGACCTTATCTTTTGTAGTTAACTCCTCCATGCGTCTTATCTCCTATGCAACCGATGGAGCAAGCAGGGCAGCAGGCACAGGAGTCACCTTATGGAGACATTCCTGGATGTCCTTTTGTCAGTTCGCAGAGACGTTCAAGTCCTCCTTTACCAGTGCCCCATTTGATGGCTCATCATTGTTCAGGCCCAAGGTAAAAGAGACTCTTACCAGGTACGAGCAGAACGGCAAAATGCCGTGGGAGTATGTTTCTCCGCCTTCTAGACCTTATCCCAAAGGTCAAAAAAGTGGGAAAATGTGGTTCTGGAAATCCCAGGGAGCTTTGCCTACTGCACGTGGTGACTTTACCCCAGGGGCAGAGGGGGAAACAATAATGGGCCGCCCTCGTGGCAGAGGGCATCTGCAGTCAGGACGGCAGAAATACGTTCTCTGGTAGGCCCTTCCAGCGGTCCTGAAAGGAGGCCTGCCTGTCCACCTCTGGAGGCAGTAGGAGGCAGATTGTCACTGTACCCAGAAGCCTGGCAAAGTATCACAAAAGACACATGGGTACAGTCGATAATATCCAGGGGATACAGTATTCCTTTCTCTATGCCACCTCTTCCCAGAAAACAAAAATCCATCCCAGATGTGCCACCCAGTCTAAGGGAGCAAGCAACCCTAGAAGTTCAAAGGTTGCTAGAAAAACGAGTCATCCAAGAAGTCCCCTCAGACCAAATCAGATCCAGAACTTACTCAAGATTCTTTTTAGTTCCAAGGAAAACAGGGGACTGGAGGCCCATTTTGGATCTCAGCAGACTCAACAAGTCTGTCAAGAAGACAAAGTTCCGGATCGTGACACTGCAGTCCATACTTCCCTTTCTGGGAAATGACAATTGGATGTGCTCCATCGATCTCCAGGATGCGTACTACCAAATCAAGATGGACAGGCAATCCAGGAGATATCTATGCTTCCAGCTGGGAGCCAGTCACTACCAGTTCAGAGCTCTGCCTTTTGGTCTCACCACAGCCCCCAGTGTGTTCACCAACTGCATGGCAGTAGTCACGGCTCACCTGAGGCATCTAGGAATCCTGGTGTTCCCATATCTAGACAATTGGCTCCTCACCGCTACCACCAGGCATCAATTGATACAGGCAACACAATCTACTCTGACACTCTGTCACCACTTGGGCATTAGAGTCAACTTCAAAAAGTCTGCCTTGTCACCATCGTAGTATACCGTCTTTATAGGAGCAGAGTTAGATACCTCAACCACCAGTCTACGTCTTCCAGTTGAAAGGGTCTCACTTCTTCACCAACACGTCAACTAATTGGTGTCAAAGAACAGTCCTACAGCCGCAGAGGTCTTGAAGGTACTAGGTTAGATGGCGGCAGCATTTCTAGCCATTCCACTCACAAGGATGCACATGAGAATTCTTCAATGGCTCCTGTTCGCTCAATGGTCTTACCAGAAATTGCCAATGAACCATATGATTCTCATCACAAACTCTTGCAAGAGGGACCTTCAGTGGTGGTTGACGTCTCTTCGTATCACAATAGTAAGACCCTTTGTGCCCCCCCAGTAGCCACTGTGACCACGGACACTTCCCAAGGCACATGGACGGCTCAAGAGTCGCATCTGCATATCAGTGCTCTGGAGTTGAGAGCAGTACTTCTGGCATTGCAGTACTTTCAGGACTGTCTTCCTCTAGGGAAAATTGCAGTTCAGACAGACATGTCAGTGGTCTGGTACTTGAACAAACAGGGAGGAACCAAGTCTTATCCCCTTTGTCGAGAAGCCCTCAGGGTATGGCAATGAGCTGTGTCATCCCAGCGTTTTCTGTTAGCAATGCACATCCTGGGAAAATCCAACGTGATAGCGGACAAGCTGAGCAGGGCAATTCTGTTGCCTCGCAAGTGGTCTCTCAACCAACACGTTGCGGACATGATTTTCTGCAAATGGGGCCAGCCTTGCTGCAACCTCTTTGCCAGTCACATAAATACCAAATGCAGAAGCTACTTTGCCTAATACCACCTCTCGGACATCCCCCGAGAGATGCACTTATACACTAGTGGCCTTCGGGTCTCCTGTATGCATTCCCTCCAATTCCACTGATATCCAGGTTTTTACAGAAAGCAAAGTCACTGGGAAGGACTGTTATCTTTATAGCCCCCTCCCATTGGCTTTGACAGATTTGGTTCCCTTTTCTTCACCATCATCTGCTGGAAGATCCATGGATCCTGGACCCAGTTCCAGAACTCCTGACACACCCGTCAGGGGACTTTCATCCTTCATTGCAGTCTCTAAAGCTGACTGCTTGGCTGATCCACTTCCCCAAATAGCCAGGCTTCATTCGCTCTCAGATGACACAGGAGAAATTCTGTTGTCGTCTCATAAGCCATCCACTAGAAAACTATATCTCAGTAAGTGGAAAAGGTTCTCCATTTGGGCCAGTATACAAAAAATTGACCCTTTCCGAGCTCCTTTGTCGTACATTTTAGAGTTTTTGGCAATGATTTTTAAGGAAGCTGCCACAGTTCAGGTTCGGTTAGCCGCCATATCTGATTTCCACCTTGGATTGGATGGGTTAAATATTATGGCCCATAAGTTATCTAAGGTTTTTCTCAAAGGTGTTTTTTACATGAGACCTCCTGTCAAAATCCCTTATTCTCCCTGGAATTTGAATTTTATGCTATCTCAAATAATTCTTTCCCCCTTCGAACCAGCATCATCTTGTGATCTCAAATTTTTGTCCTGGAAAACTATTTTTCTGGTGGCCATTACTTCTGCCCGCAGAGTGTCAGAACTTCAAGCATCATCTATCAGACCTCCTTATAAGATTTTCCATGCTGATAGAGTATCTCTCAGAACAAACCCCTCCTTTTTGCCTAAAGTCTGTTCTGGGTCTAATATCAATCAGGTCCTTGAGTTGCCAGTCTTTTTTCCCAACCATTCCAACAAATTGGAATGCATGCTGCACAAACTTGACATGCACAGACAGCTCCGATTTTATCTTGGTAGAACTAAGGATATTAGAAAATCAGATCAACTCTTTGTATCCTTTTCGGAGGCCAGAAAAGGTAGACCAGTGGCTGAAACAACCCTTTCAAAATGGTTATCAGATTGTATCTCATTTTTTCATGTCCAGGTGAACAGTAGTCTCTCCTTTGATAGTCACATCGCCACGGTAGTCAGGAAGGCCTTCTACGTGGCGCACCTTGTCATAAAAGGGTTCTCATCCAGGAAAAAAGAGGTCATTGTTCCCCTCTACTCATCACTCATTAGACCCATTATAGAGTACAACACCCCTTTTGGAATGTACCTCACTCACAAGACATCTGCAGCAGCTGGAAAGGCCACAGAAGTACCTCACAAAGAGGATTACTGGCCTCAAACAAATGCCCTCAAAAAACTCCAGCTTTACTCCATAGCATATTGCCTACTCCGAGGTGATCTCTGCCTAACATATAAAGCTATGTCAAACCCAGAGCTGTTGGACATGCTACACGTAAAGAAATTCCAATTCCTCTGAGCTACACGCACTAGGGATCTAAATCTTGTCACCACAATCAACAGGACACGCTGGAGGGATAGATTCCTGTCCCAGAGACTTACTATACTCTGGAACAAGCTATGCATCTATATCAAGCAAAGTTCTTCATTAGCACTCTTCAAGAAAAATCTTGATGAGTGGATGGGAAATAGGAAATACACCCTGGGGATCACTTCTGTTTCTCTGCTGGTCAGTTGCACAGGAAAATAACTTTCTTGGGTGGCGTAAGCTGTGGAATCTTGCTGGCTAGGCTTACGTAGGTCCTTGGGCCAATAACCTAGTACCTACCTATGAACTGCTAACATACCTTTGCCACACAAAGTAAAGGCTCATTCAACCAGAGCCATTTCTACGTCTTCTGCTTTTCAAGCTAAATTGCCCCTTGATAACATTGGTGCTGCAGCCACTTGGTGTAAGCCTCATACCTTTATCACTCATTACAAAGTAGATATGGCTTCCAGGGACAGGTCTTCCTTTGGTTCTACGGTCCTGAAAAATGTACTCCCGTGAGCCACCCAGGATTGCGGGTGCTAGGGACGCTACCCATCGGTGAGAATAAATGGCGAGATTTAACAACTTCACATAAAGAAGTTATGTACTCACCATAATGTTCCATGTGAATTGTTTATCTCACCTTTATTCTCACGTCCCTCCTTCCATCCCCATCCTGGCTGACAGTTGACCTTGAGGCTAGTATCATCCTGGTTGTTTAATACTACTACTTCCTTCTTGGGGAGTGCACTCCTTACAGGGGCATATATACACGCAGCAAACAATATCTGAGGTAATTCCAGCAGTGCTTCATGGGATAAGGGGTTTGGTCTCGAGCTACTGGCAAACCTTGAGCTTTGCTATCGGCCATGCTCCGAACCCATCTCAGTGAGAATAAAGGTGGGATAAACAACTCACATGAAACGTTATGGTGAGTACATAACTTCTTTTTATGTGTTATCACAAACAAGATCTGGATAACTCTCGCTAGGCATGTTGGGATAGGGTCTAGCCTCAAGCCAGTGGAAGCTCTCGAGCTTTAGAATGCGGCCGAGTTGGAGCCGAGGATCGGCTCCAAACCCAACCAACAAGAAGGAAGGCGAGATCAAAGACAACAAAAATGGAACGTTATGATGAGTACATAACTTCTTTTTTTATGTGGATGAGGATTCTGGTCCATAGAAGATGTATCCTCTGCAAAATGTACCTGTCACTCCAAACCATTCTGTTGATGTTGCAGAAGAGGTTTAGACACCTAGACCGAGTATTTCTGACACCACCTGACTTACTGATATGCAGTAAATCCATCAGTAATGGGTTGGAGCATGCCTTGAATGCCAAACACAAGTCACCTCTTGGCACTTACTGGTTCAGTAGTTCATTTACTCCTGTGTAAGAGCCAATGGTCATTCAAAATGCAGAGTCCTCAATAAATGTTTATACCCTGGAATTCATCTAAGTGTCTAGTTGTTTGTTAAATATGTGCCGAGGAGGATCTTGCTAAATATGTAGAGGGACTCTGTTACATTGTCGAACCAATGATTGTGTTTAATAGCTTTCTGTTAGAACTGTCCTTGACTGTTCTGTTCTAAAAGTAAAACATGCATCTCTGGTTAATGTACTTGTATTTAACAATTCACCATTTAGTAGTAATCAATATTGTTCACTTCAGAGCTCCAAAGTTTACCCATCAGATATCTATAGCTGATTGTAAAGATGGATATGATTTATCTCTACAGGTAGTAATATGCCTTGTAAGTTTCCATTGAATAGCTTCTAAAACTAAGATGTTTCCTTTCTTATAGGAGCAAAACATGTTGTACTCAATCATTGGCCGAACATAGGAGCAAAACAACACGTTGCACTCAGACAGGTCAAACTTATACTATGAACAACCTCAAAAGATAGTCTTTATTTCTTGTTGTAAACATCTGAAAAATTAAACCAGCAACTTTCATTGCCTTAGCTTTAACTTTAAGGCATTAGACCTATATCTTAAATTACTACATATAATACCTAAATTCTTATACTCTGTCAAATTAAATAACTCAAGACTGACGCTTTACTGTGTGTCATACAGACTGCTCAGAAGCAACCTGTGCCTTGCATATAGAGCAATCTCTGACCCAGCTTTAATGGAAATGCTGCATATTTGCAAGTCAAATGGCACACAGTTCACTCACTCAAAGGACCTTGACCTGGTATGTGCAGTCAACAGAACTTGCTGGAGGGAAACATTTGTCTCACAGAGTTTGCCCACCTTTGGAACAAGCTCCCTATTCATGTGAAACAAAGCCTCTGGTTGGCCCTATTTAAGCATAATTTGGACGGTTAACTGGAAATTCACCCTGGGGGTTCCACCTGTGTCCCTATTGGACAGGGGCAATAGGCACTGATTTTAGTGTCTGCTTGAACCAAACACCCTTGGGGAACACAGGTTGAAATTGGCTAGGCTTGTATGGGCCTTGGGTCGTTAGCCTAGTAACCTCCTATGATTCTGTCATCCTGTGAACAGTAGTGGGCCAAATACAACCCCTCGAGTACACAACAACCAGTTTCTGACCAACTGGAAAAGTGACCATTCAATTTAACACATAGCTTTCCATTATTGATACAGCCTTTGCCCGATTGATAATATATGGGTTAACGTTCTGGGTGACCAGGAAGTTGATTAATACCATGTGTGTAATACTATCAGAGGCTTTTGGTAAGTCCAAATAGAGCACTGCTACACTTATGCCATTGTCCAAGGCTTCACAAACATTATCATAAAATTGGGCAAGTATAGCATGCTTACTCACAACTCCATGTTTGTTAGTACTGATTAACAAAAAGAATGAGCAAAGAGACAAGAACTGCTTCCCATTTCCTAGTGCTTCTGTATGCAAGGAGCAAGAGTTGTGCTATTTTCCCACAGCACTAAAAGAGGTTCACAGGTCTATACCAGGCTAATGACCATTGGGGCCTTTATAAGCCTAACCAAGCATCCCAAACGTATCTCACAAGTTTATGTGCTGGCCTTTATAAGTCTAGCCAAGTTTCTCAAATGTGTATCACAAGTTTATGTGCCTTAGAGGTTATTTTAAGGGGTATATGTAGAGCTATTCATTTTGTGGATTTTCAAAAGGTCCATCAGAGTGCGATCCAAGGATGCCTTGTATGCCAGGCATAGATCACCTCTCAATAGTCTGTAGGAAACAGTAATAGAGATAGGGCTTTGAGGTGATCTGCATAGGACATACTGTTTAAGACCTGTATTTTTTTTGTGAGGAACCTCTGTAGATGTTCCAGTTGTTGCATGTACCTGGTCGGGCACATACTGTCGCTCATCTGGTCAGGCTAAAACAGACTAACATTTGTGGGTTCTGTTGAAGCAGCTTTATTATGTATAAATACATCAGGATCGAGGCTTAGTAACTTTAACTTAGATAAACTTATAAACCTGACTATCTCACACATACTTGCTCACTATCTGGCTGCACTCTCAAAATGACACTGAAGCTAGCACGTGCTTGCTATTTATATGCATATTTATATGCACGTGCTGTCCTTGGAAATGCTTCTTAAAGGTACAGCACCGACACATATTCTACATCCTCTGTCTTTGAGAAATGAGTCATACATACGACATTGATTAACATGCATTTGATACAAAATAATTCCTTGACATGCAGTTTTACAGAACTAAATACATATAGACAATTATGTCCAGGTTGCTGGACAAGCCTGGAAATACATCCAAATTTTGTGGCATAGAAATTAGAACTAGGTCTAGCAACTGGGACTGTCTCCAATGAATGTTTAACTTTGGGGGCATCAGGAACAGAAGTAGGAGTTAAGACACGTTCTGCAACAGGAACATTGTCTGAATTGCTCTGAGATCTAGAGTCTGTATCACAGGAACGATGCTGCAATATCAGTTCTAATTCAGGAAGATGTCTGATTCCTCCTGTACTCCATACCTTTAAATTCTACAAGGTAGGATCTCGGCTCTGCACATATATCTGTTACTTGAGCAATCCAGTCAAAACCTTTTGCCATTTGCATCCTCATTGTCTTTCCTTCTTTCAATGGACGTAGAAATCTGACCGATTTATAATAGCTGGACTTCTGAAAAGAACGCCATCTGAATAGTTGGGGTTTGATTGCTCTGCTGTTTTTAGGTTTAGGCCCCAGCAAACTGGAACTGATAGGTAAAGTCATTCTGGTTTGCCTAGTTAGAAGTCTGTGAGCAGGCGAGCCAAGTATATTGTCACGGGTTATGTTTCTGAGATTGAGTAAATTGAAAAAGACATTGGTATTGTCACACTTTGACTTTTCTAGTAACTGCTTTGCAGTCTGAACAGCACTTTCAGCTAGTACATTTGAGTGTCATTATTCAGGACTCTAGTAACATGTACAAAGTTCCATTCTTTTGCAAATTTCTAAAACAATTGACTGGTAAATTGGGTACCATTGTCAGGGATAAGTTTCTGTGGACTCCCATGCACTGTGGCATTTTAACTTGGTGATAACAGTGGACATTAGATTAGGTAGTAAATCGATATGAGACCATTTTGAATAAGAGTCTACCAACACTAAGTAATGCTGATTGTCCACTGTAATATGTCACTCAGTGGCTGCTGTTGACCAAGGTAGTTTGGGAACTTGACTTAGCTGAAGTGTTTCTCTTTGCAGATGCGGTTTAGTACTATTGCATACTGAACAAGAAGAAAGTACTTTACTTTATCAACGTCTTTTAGTAGAGAAGGCCAAAGTACTAGCCCTCTCACCCTTCTTTTGGTAGATTTGGAACCTGGGTGACTACAGTGCAAAATCTGGATATATGCATGTTGTAAGGAAGTAGGAACAACAATTTTAGGATCTTTGAAAATAATGCCATCTTCCATCAACATCTCACCTCTGTAAGGAAAATAAGGTTGCACTTCTGGCGGTACACTAAATTGCTTTGACGGCCATCCAGCATTGATGAAGTAGTTGAGCTTTTGCAAAATGGGATCAGTCTTTGTATGATTTCATCAAGTCTTGTGGTAGAAAAATTACACACTTCCATGATATCAGAGTCAAAATTCTCTTTATCTGGCTGTTCCATTGTATTTCTGGGCCATCTGGATAAGGTATCAGCCAGGAAATGGGAAGCCAGATAAAGAAGTCTGACTTTTGTATAGACCATTTTGATCTATATCAATTTGAGGATCATTCTTTGTAATCTCATAGGTTCATAGGTGTGTGCTAGGCTAACAGCCCTGGAGTCTATATAAACCTAGCCCAAGAGGATTCCCTGGCATCATGCCACCCAAAGTTAGTTCCCAGTGCCCCTGTCAAGCAAGGCCACTGAAGTGATCCCCGGGGTGAACTTCCTATTGCCCACTCACTTGTCAAGATTTCTCTTAAAGAGGGCCAGTGAAGTGCTCTGCTTGACGTGAAAGGGAAGTTTCTTCCAGAGTATGGGAAGTCTCTGGGTTAGGAACCTGTCCCTCCAGCATGTTCTGTTTATTGTGGTAATGAAACTAAGGTCCCTGGAGCGTGTGGCATGGAGGGATTGGGATTTCTGTAGGTGTAGCATATCTAGCAGTTCTGGGTCAGCCATGGCTTTATAGTCAAGCAGAGATTGCCTCAAAGTAGGCCATAAGAGACAGAGTATAGCTGGAGCTGAATGCATGGGCTTCTTAAAAATGGTGACTAGAGGTTGATGATCAGTTTCAGTTAGAATAGCTCGACCATCATAAATATAGTCATGAAACTTCGAACATGGAAACACATTTGCTAAAAGTTCTTTCTCAATTTGACCATATTGCATTTCAGTTTTGGTAAGAGTTCTAGATGCATAGGTCTGATGTCTTGAAGAATAACTGCACCAAGACCAAATTTTGAAGCATCTCAGGAAAGAGTGACTTGTTTATTGACATCATAGTACCCTAATGTAGATAGGGTGGCAGTTTTCTGCTTAAGGTCTTCAAATGCTCTTTGGTGCTGTTCTAACCAAGACCATGCAACATTTTTTGCGTCACCTCTCTCAAAGGTTCTGTCAACTCAATGAAATCTGCTATAAACTTGCCCAAATAGTTGACCATACCAAGAAAACTTTGTAGAACTTGAACATCATCTGGTCCTGACATCTCAAAAATGTTTGCTTGCTTAGATAGACCTGGTTGTAAGCTAGTGCTAGTAAATAAATGACGTATATATGTAACTTCTGGTAGCATGAATTTACACTTCAGAGGATTGAGCTTCAAGTTCACTTCATGTGCTCTATCTAGAACTTTTATGAGGTTTCTGTCATGCTGTGCTTCACCATTGCCTCCGACTAATAAATCATCTACTATTATGGCACATGGATAACCTGAAAAAAATTGCTCCATTGCACGCTGAAAGGCTAAAGGTATGAGGTTCTTTAAGGTCCAGATGTCCGTATCTCAGTCATTAAATTTCAATGTTTGATAAACTAAGATTGAGCATATGCTCTGACACTGACAAATGTATTAAGCACTCCAAATTATTTAGGAAAAGTAAATTTGTGTACTTTGAAGCGGAGTTGGACTTTGTCCTTACCATAATGTTCCATCTGTGTTGACCATTTTCATTCTTCCTCAACTGTTGGGTTCGGATCTGATCCTTGGATCCATCTTGGCCATTACTATAGCTTGTGTCCACTAAAAAGCACTCAAGTCACTCCCTTACCCATAATGCCCCAATCCCTAACCTACCTCAGATCTTGTTTGCTGTTTTACATAAGGTATAAAGGACTACTATATACATCCTCATAAAATAAGCCATATTTGGGGCTGGACCAGAGGGGCAGTGGTGTCCTTAAAATCTCTCATTCTTCCACAAATTTACTGTGAAAAGAGAAAGGTTGGGGGTTGGTGGGTGGGAAATTGAGGAAGAATGAAAATGGACAACACCGATGGAACGTTATGTTAAGTACATAATTTCTTTATCTGATGTTGTCGGTTTTCATTCTATCCTCAACTGTTGGGACAGAGTCCCCAGCTACGTAAATTCCTGGGTTCAATCTAGGAAGGATATTACTGAGCACAGTTGAGCCAAAGGCCGCTCTTCCCCTCGAGACCAAATCTAGTTTGTAATCCAAAATAAAGGTATGACTATTAGCCCAGGTTGCAGCTGCACATATATTGTCCATGGAAGCTCGAAATAGAAAGACTGAAGACATTGCCATGGACCTAGTTGAATGGGCAATTAGAGGTTTTGGTAAGGTTAGACTTAACTTGGTGTAGATAAATGATATGCAGTCCATCAGCCATATGGCTAAGGTTACCTTTGCAACTGGTTTTGCCAATTTAGCATCTGCAAAAGGCACTAATAATTGATATGTCTTTCTAATGTTTTTTATTCTATGTAAGTAAGAAAACAATTGTCTGTGAACATCTAATGAATTCAACAATTATTCACCTTTGTTTGCAAATTTAGGAAAGAAAACTGGCAGATTAGTAGACGTACTGATACTGGATTCTGACACCACCTTAGGAAGGAACGAAGTGTTGGTACATAATGTGACTCTGTCCTTATGAAAGATCAAGTAAGGAGGTTTAGAGGACAGTGCTTGAAGTTGTGAAATTTTTCTAGCAGAATTAATAGCCACTAGAAAGATAGTTTTCCAGGTCTGGAACTTAAGATTGCATTTAGCTGCTGGTTCAAAGGGAGAGTGAATTAAGGTCTGCAGTACCAAGGTCAAATCCCATGATTGAGTAGGATCTTTATATGGGAGTCTTATCAGGAGTGTGCCTCTCAAAAATTAAATGCTTCACAAAGTTTAGATGAAGCCACAGAAGAATTCTCAAATCCAGTATGAAAATTAAAGATCACTGCTAACTGAACTTTAATTGCTGAGGAGCTAGCTCCCTCATTAAAAACATATTGCCAGAAATTAAAGTACAATTTCTACAGGAGGTGAGAAGGATTCCATGTGTTTTTGTTGTGCCCACCAAATAAACCTTTTCCATTTACTTCTGTAAAGTTTTCTTATAGAAGCCTTATGGGAAGATAAAAGTATATGATGGACGGGGGAAGAGAGCATTAGTTGTCTGGCTATTAATGGAATTGGAGAAACCATGCTGTTAGCTTGAATTTGAGATATGCAGATGAGTCATGCCTGTTGGGTGAGATGGGAGTTCTGGAATCTGATCCAGATTGCAAGGTGGGTAAAGAAGATGAGTCCAAAGGAAGGAGAACCAAATCTGTCGAGGCCATTAAGCTGCAATGAGAATGACTTTGCTCTTCAACCTGGCAGCGTTCTGTAGAAATTTTGGAATTAGGGGAATTGCTGGATAAGCATAAAGGAGATCTGGGGGACAGTCGTGGCATAGAGCATCCCTTGTTGATTCTCCCAGAGGGGGGATTAGGACAAAGTAGCTGCTGCATTTTTTGTTTTAGGGAGGAGCAAAAAGATCACAGCAAGGCTGGCCCCATTGATAGAAAATCATTTCTGTCACTTTCATATTGAGAGACTACTTGTGAGGTAGAAGAATGAACCTGCTCAATTTGTCTGCTATCACATTGGACTTCCCTGGAATGTCCATTGCTGAGAGAAAGCAGTTAGATAAGATTGCCCATTGCCACACTCCGAGGACATCTTGACACAAAGGGTAAGACCTGCTTCCTCCTTGATTGTTGATGTACCAAACTACTGACATATTGTCTGTCTGGACAGCAATTGTCCTGAAAGGAAGAGAGTCTTGGAATGCCTGCAACGCTAAGAGCACTGCTGTCATTTCCAGTACATTGATGTGTGTTGGTCTCTTCGGGGGACCAAGTGCCTTGGACTGTTTTCCCCAGAAAATGTCCCCCCAATCTGGGAAGCATCCATAGTCAGTTTAGCCTTGGGCTGAGGGAGGATAAAAGGAAGGCCTTGAAGAACCTGATCTAATTGAATCCACCACCAAACGTATGTCTTGCATGCCTGAGTCATTCTTACTTCTGGTGATATGCATTGATAAAGACTCAAACACTGAGTTGCTAGCATCCATTGAAGAATTCTCATATGAAATCTTGCTAGAGAAACTAAAATAATTGCCTCTACCATTGACCCCAAGGTGTGTAGAATCAACCGACCTGAAATTTTAGTACTGCAAATTATTTTCCTGACCTGGAATCTAATAGTCTGCACGAGAGAAAGAGAAGCTGTCACTGATACCATGTTGAACACTGCTCCTATGAAATCCAAGGTTTGAGTTTGTTGAAGCTTAGGCTTGTTGTAATTTATGAATCTGATGTTGTAAATCTTTGTTCATGAATTACTAATAGGACCTCGGTTCCATCCTCGAAACCAATAGGCTGTTTCCAAGCTCGCACCAGACAAAAGATCTCAGCTAATACCTAACCATAATGCCCCTCTCCTAGTTACTCCAGATATTGTTTTCTGCGTTCCTAGTCAGACATATGCTAGCCATCTCTCTCAAAGCTAAGTTATTTTCAAGACTGTTACTCTTCAAAATTGTTTACTTTTTAGTCAAGTTAGCTTTTTCTCACCGACGCCTATAACCTAATCCTATTTACTACCCTTTACCTTGGTAATTTAATTTTTACCTCTACTGGTACTGTCCTTCTCTCCTGCCTTTGACAGGCCCTTCTTTACCACTTGTGGTATTTTCTAAATACCATCATTGGTATTCTCTCCCTTTTTCTCTCACTTAATTTTTTTTTTCTATAGGATAGCCTTGTTGCCTTACTGTGTCAGACAAAGCTAAGTTGGGGTTTAAACAGTATGACAAGTGTGGGCGTAAGATCCCTGACTCGAATACACATGCTCGTTGTGCCTATTGTTTAGGCGTGGATCATATTAAAGCTGACTGTGACATTTGTGCTAGTTTTAATAATCGTACACTAGCAAAACATAAAAATAAACTTATTTTAAAAGGTTTACTCAAGACACCTTTTTTGGAGACTCTGTCTGGGTCGGAGGTCTCACCCCTCCAAAGACCAAAAAAAATAAGAAAAATTGGAGTCACTTGGTTCCTGCATCTCTATCAGTTATGGAACTGAGTCTGCTCCGTGCTTTTCCGGCACCCACAGCGCAGACCTCTTCGGCACCAGGCTCTGTGTCCTCTCCCTCGGTGCCATCCATGATATTCACCCCTATTTTGATTCCAACCTTGACACCACTGACTTCAGTGCAGTCCTTGGTTCCCACATTGGCTCCGATGACTGTACATGCTTCGGCACCATCCCCGGCCACGGTGCCGACAGTTTCTTCAGCTCCATCGGCTCCAAAACTCGAATACCTGCCAAGTTCAAGATACTCTCCAACTTACGACCCTTTTTTTGGGCAGAGGTTTAGCCCCTTTCTAGAAAGACTTGATTCTCCTTCAGCAGCCTCCTTTAGATCCACTAGGAGTTTTTCTGAATTAGATCTAGTGCGGGTTGTGGACCAGCTTCTGGCAGCTAGGGGATTGCCCATTCCAGCTAGACCTTCCATCCCTCTTGGCTCAGAATCTTTTACTACATCTTCCCCTGTTTATCCTCCTCTGGCCTCTACCCAGATCCTGGAGATCTCAATGTCGATGTCCACTCTGGTGCATACTGTCTCTGCTCCAACAGCAGTGTTTCCCCTGTCAGCACCGACCACCCTTGCTGCATCGGCTCCGTTGGAGCCGATGCTCTCTTGGAGCAGTGCTTGGACCGTCCATGCCTTGGTACTTAGCCTGGAGCCTGTTTTCTTGCTGGCACCATCTATGTCTACGGCTCCGACGGCTTCCAGTTCTCTCGGAGCTCCTCACCTGGAGGTGGGCTCCTCAGGGCAGGGTGTGACCACGGTTCCAAGGTTGTCCCTCCCAGTTCTGGGCTCCCATTCCTCCTCTGGTAGGCCTGCTGTCCAGGTGATGGAGAGCGTCTGTCACGCTGAAGGCTCACAGTCAGCACCAGTGCCATCAGTATCAGAACCCCCCTAGCATGCACCTCTCCCAACCCTCTTATTTCAGGACCCCGGGCACGGGAGTCACAAGAACCCCCTTTGAAGGGAACCCCTTCTCCGGAGTCCTCCTCAGAAGATCCCACTGTGGAGCCACCCTGGATGAAACGGTGCAAGAGGAAGCACCTTGATTCCCCGGAGGAATCTATCACCGAAAACACTAATTGTGATGAGGGGGAAGGGTCACCACAATCTCCCCCAGACGATGCCTTATTCGGAGACATTCTCGAAATCCTCAAGCAGCAGGGAGACTGGAAGTCCTCTAACCCTTCTTCTGAGGAATTGGAGTTCTTGCAGGCCTTCTGTGCCTGGCCATCTACTTCCTGGGTGACCCCACCAGCAGATGACCTTGTTAAATTCATTGTGCAGCATGCCTGGAAGGCAATGTAGAACCTGTCCCTCGGAGGCCAGACGCAATTTTATCTACACCTGAAGTCCAGCCCCATTGGTCCAAGCAGTTAACAGTTGATTCTATGGTCACGGCGGTCACCAAGAAGGAACTGGCAGAAGATACTTCCACTGTCCATCCTTCAGACAGGTTGTCCCGGACCATGGACAGACTAGGGAAGTGGTCCTATGCTTCATCGACCTTTGCCATTCGGTCGCTGAACTATCTGACACACTTTATTCGCCTCCAAAGAGACCTAATTTCCAAAATGTCTTCCTCTTTGGTGGGGGTATTGCCTGATGAGATGCAGGATGCTGTCACCTCGCAGCTAGCTACACTTGAATCCATCTTGAACTCCTCGATGCGTTTGATATCTCACACCACCGAGGGGGCAGCTTGAGCTGCCTCATCAGGCATTGTCATGAGACGTAATGCTTGGATACGGTTGTGTGACTTCGCAGACCCTTTTAAATCTTCCTTTGTCAATGCACCTGTTAACAAAAGTACACTTTTTGGACCCAAAGTACAAGACACACTTGCACATTGTGAGAAAGACGGAAAGACCTTGTCTGCTGTGGACATACGCTTTTCCAACCCCCAGGGGTCCTATTCCAGGAACCAGAAGGGAGGAAAAATGTGGTTCAAGAAATCCCAAGGATCTTTTTGTTGATTGCACTTGTGGGCTAAAGTATTGCTTAAAAGTAACAAACAGGCTAATACACTCAAGTGTACCAGCCTTTGATAGCAATTTAGTCAAAAACAAAGCATTTACTGCATTTTTTTCTGTCTGTTTGCAAAAAAACAAAAAAATATTTCTCCTTTCCTAAACTTTCCTAGCTAGTTGTTCCAGTGATCAGATTTTGCTGATCACTGGGCTTTGTATTTGGTTTCTGTGTTCCTCCATTTTCTTGTGTGGCCAGAGGTAGTTTCTTTACTCACCAGTGGGAGTGGGGAGTACTGAGCTGCTTGTTTGTCCTCAGAGGAGTGGTTAGAAGCAGCAACTAGTAATTTGTCGGCCATTTTGGGTCATTTCCTGTTTTTCCAGCCCCCTGCTATAAAGCCGTGTTAGCGCTTTAGCTGATTTAGTCTTGAGCTGCTACCGTTGCACACTAGGGCAGCGCCGGTTAATCAGATTTAAACTATTAGGGCTACCTAAAGTCCACTCTTCAAATTTTACCTTAAAACTACCTTCCTCAAAGTATACTACTGTTCTATTTAGTGTATCCTACAACTATAAATTATCTCTACTTGACTCCCAAGTAGACTATTCGCTATCTGTATAGCAAAGCACTTGCTCCTACAGTACTTATCACCTCGATACAGCACTGTTGTTATAGAAAGTACCCCAAAAAAGCAAACCCCATTTCTCGGTCACCCACATCCCCCAGAACCTTTTCTTAAGTTTTTCTGTCTATTCCTTCTAGCATGTCGAGGATCAGTTGCTAATGTCCTCTCCTGCTCAGCTGGTGAACCTGGGAATATTGAGGCAATGTTACAATTGCCTCATGTACCTGAACAACCCTCTCCTCCTCCCACAAAACACAAATACATGCGAGAGATGCAACTATACGGCCAAACTGGAGGCTGAGCTCTCTCAACATAGGACTGGCATGACCAGACAGGAGGAGAAGGTAACCACACACTATAGACCCAGTCTCACATAATACCATCACAACCTCAAATCATACACATAAACACACAAAGACATACTCGGAGGCTCTGATCAAAAATCTACCAAAACAGCAGAGGCCACCAAAGCAGACACCCAAACAACTACCACCTCAGAACACAACACCTGCAACACATAGACCACACAGTCAGAGTGTCAAGCAGTCACAGCCCTTAAGGCCAAACACAATGCCAGACACACTAGTCATTGGTGACTCCATAGTCAGACACACTGATGTGCCGCTCACCAGACTGAGTAAGGAGAAGGTCACAGTAAGCTGCCTGTCGGGTGCTAGAATCCGCCACATAACGCATGCACTCAGGTCTCTCAACAGCAGGTACAAGTACGACTCAATCATTGTCCACGCTGGTGTTAACGACCTGAGACGTACCTCCTTGGACTACATGAAAAGAGACATTGAGGAGCTCTCTGTTTATGTAGCCCAAGCAGGTATGACCCTGACCTTGAGCAGTATCCTACCTTCACCAAGAATGATGCCACAATACAGAGATAAGATGATCAGCTTTAACAATTGGCTTAAACTCTGGTGTCATTCAAAGGGGATCCAATGTCTGTCTGCCTGGGATGACATGCTGGACAAGCCACGCTGCCATGAGGGACGGCTTGCACTTGTCACCCCTGGGATTCTAGATTTTGGCAAAGGCTCTTGCCACTCCCATAGTGCCTTTTTTAGGCAAGGCTCAAATTCTAAACCTACCACCCTAGAACAAAACAAAGAAAAAAACTAAGGGTAATGCTGCTCAATGCCAGAAGTCTCAACCTCAAGATGCACTTTTCGAGGCCCTTCTCAGTATGGAGAACATCGATGTCTGTGCTGTGACAGAAACCTGGTTCAAGGCTCCTGAGAGCACCCCAGCACTATCAGGTTTTACCTCATATCATGCGTTCCGGCCCCAAAACCTGGACAATACCAAGAAAGGAGGAGGGGTATCCATATTCATCAAGGACACCCACACTTCAAGATTGGTGGCATCGCGATGCATCGGAAACCATCCAGGTGCAATTAACCATAGGCAAGACTGCTCTGCAATTTGTAGCATGTTACAGGCCACCCTCGCAAACTCAGGAACCTCATATGGCCTTCCTGAAAACACTGGAGGGATAAATGTATCTCGAACACCATCATACTAGGTGACTTCAACTACCCTAATATAGACTGGGAACACTACTCAAGCCCAAACACTCTAGCCCAAAAGTTCCTGGAATTCATAAACTCAAATGCCATGGAACAACTAGTCACCATCCCCACAAGAGGAGAAAACATACTTGATCTCATCATCACGAACATGGGAGCACAATGTTCAACGCCGGAAGTATACCCCTCACTGGTGAGATCTGATCACAAACTAATCTCGCTGGAGGTCCTCATCCCGCCCCCACCGAAATGAAAAGACCACAGTAAAGAACTTCTCGAAAGCCGACTTCACACTTCTAAAGACTAGTGTGGTCTCCTTTAAGGCCCCTGAGCCGGCGGTTAACATTACTCAAACCGCTGAATCACTTACAAATGCCTTCTACCAGCACCTGCAGGGCTGCATGGATCAGGCAATCCCAAGCAAAACAAAGACTCTTTGTACCAAAGGCAATCGTCCAGTCTGGTGGACCCCAGCCATAAACAAACTCTACAACAAAAGGAGAAAGCTACTACAAGACAGAGCAAAATCCTTAAAAGGTAGGACACCGCTGATCACTATAAGTAAAAAGCTAAGAGCTCTCATAAAATCATCCAAAGCTAATTTTGAGAAAGAAATAGCTAAGGACTCTAAAGACAACCATAAGGCATTCTTTAGCTATGTCAGAAACCTAGGAGGAAACTCCCAGATATGCTCAGAATTAGTTCAAAATGATGTGAAGATTACTGATCCTACAGACATTGCCAACATACTGGCTGTGACAGGTTCAGTGCAAACTTCTCCCCCCCCCTCTCCCCCTAAAGGAGAGATATCTATACCAAATGATTGTAGCCCCCCAAACATCTCCAACGCCCAGGTGAGAACTGCTCTCTCCAAGGCAAAGAACACAGCATCCATGGGACCTGATGGTGTCCCCGGCTGTGTGCTCCATGAACTCAATGAGGAATTAAACCCGCAGTTAGGACAGCTGTTTAATCTTAGTCTCACCTCCGGATACGTACCCAGCACAGCGACTGTGGTCCCACTCCACAAAGGCGGTGCCTCCACCGACCCTGGAAATTACCGTCCCATTAGCTTGACAAGCCTTATCTGCAAAGCCATGGAGAGGATCATAATGGATCTCATAAATAAAGACATAGGGAACTTGCAGACTTTGGATCCAACCCAGTTTGGCTTTGTCAAAGGCAGATCATGCCTTTTAAACTTGGTTGACTTTTTTGAAACAGTCACCAAGGCCATTGACGAGGGAACGGCAGTCCATACAGCCTACCTAGACCTGGCGAAGGCTTTTGATACAATACCTCACTCGGGTATCATTGAAAAACTCATCAACTTAAATGTAAACCCATACATTACAAGATGGGTTGCAAACTGGCTGAGTGACAGAACCCACAGGGTCAGAGTTGCTGGCGCCATGTCAGACTCAAAGCCTGTCACAAGTGGTGTCCCACAGGGCTCAGTCCTGGGCCCACTCTTGTTTGGCATCTACTTTTCTGAAGTACAAGCAAACACAAGAGGGTTATGGCTGACAAAGTTTGCAGATGACTGCAAACTGGGCGCCGTAGTTGAAAACACATCCAACACAGATATCCTTCAGAAGGGTCTCACAGAAACGGATAACTGGTGCCAGAGCCATGGCCTAAAGTTAAATGCCAAGAAATGCATAGTCATACCCTTCGGGAAAAATAAGGTTACCCCTAGCTACCATATAGGTGGCAATCCCCTGAACACAGAAGAAGTTATTAGGGACCTGGGAACCCAGGTTGACAGTAGCCTTTCATTCAACACTCATATTGCTAAAGTAGTTATTAAGACCTTCTACATTGCCCACCTTATCATGAAGGGATTCACATCTAGATCAAGGGAAGTTATAGTCTCCCTATACTCATCACTCATCAGACCAATGATCGAGTACAATGCCCCATTCGGAATGTATCTGACCCGACACTTGCAGCAGCTGGAGAGGCCACAAAAGTTCCTCACCAAAAGGATAAAGGGTCTCAAAAATCTGTCTTATGCTGCCCGACTGAAAGAACTCCAGTTATATTCAGTTGCTTACCGCTTGCTCTGAGGTGACCTATGCCTGACATACAAGGCCATGTCAAACCCAGATTTGATGAACATGCTTCATCTCAAAAAATCTAGATCCCTCAGAGCCACAAGGCGGAGACTTAAACCTCGACACGGTTATTAATAGGACGTGCTGGAGGGATAGATTCATCACCCAAAGACTCCCTATGCTGTGGAACAAAATCCCGGTTTATGTGAGGCAGAGCACCTCACTGGCCTTGTTCAAGAGGAATCTTGACCAATGGATGGGAGATCGCAGATACACCCCAGGGGTTACCTCAGTGTCACTGCTCGACAGAGGCACAGCAAAATAATGGGCATAGTTTCTCCAAACTAAAGGGGTGGCGTAAGCCACAAAACTATGGGCTAGGCTTATAAATGCCCTCGGGCAGATAGCCTAGTATGAACCTATGAACCTATGAACTCATGGTGGACAATTCCCCCATGGCAGAGGGGGCAACTCATACAGAAGACGCCCCTTTTGGGGTAGAGGGGGTCCACGTAACCAGGGGGCTAGAGATTTTTTCTCTGGCAAACCCTACCAGCGCTCCTGAGTAGTGGCCTAATTGCTTTCCTCTGGAAGCAGTCGGGGGTCATTTTTCTCTGCTTCTACCTGTCTGGCATCTTATTACTACTGATGTTTGGGTGCAGAGAATAGTATCCAGAGGCTACCAAATACCATTCGATTTAACTCCCAGACCAGTCAAATGACTCCCTGATGTACCACCCAATTAGAGGGAATTAGCAGCCTTAGACATAGAAAAGCTGCTAAGAAAGAGAGTCCATCCAACCAATCCCACCAGACCAGACAGGATCCAGGTTTTACTCAAGGTTCTTTTTAGTACCAAAAAAGACAGGGGACTGGAGACCAATCCCGGATTTCAGCCTATTGAACAAATTTATCAAACCTCAAAAATTCCGGATGGTCATGGTGCAGTTCATTCTTCCCTTCCTAGGGAGGGGGACAACTGGATGTGCTCTGTAGACCTCCGGGATGCGTACTACCACATAAAGATGGATCACAGCTCTCGTAGGATGTCCTTCATGGATGCATCTGCAGTCATAACAAGTGGGTTGTCCTGTCGTCAGGCAGCCCTTCAGTCGGCCGGATTCCAAAGTCCGGGTCCGGCTTCGGCTGATGTCGCACTCCACCCGACGTCATCACTGTTGGTCTTCGGGTATAAAGGCATCAGCCGACGCCATTTTCCTCAGTCTTTCTTGCCGCGTGGCGCCCGAAGCAGAAGCTGTTCGCAAGTGCCGGTCGGTCGGATCCAGAGATTACTTCTACCGAATACTACTTCGAAGACTTCTAAAGCTAAGTACCCGTTGGGGACTCTTTCTTGCCTCAGCCGATGTCAGAAAAAGTTAACAATTGTTTAAACTGTGGGAAACAAATACCTCATAAAGATTTCCACTCTTACTGTCTGCCTTGTTTAGGCCCAGCCCACGGCGTAGCAGCCTGTTCGGCCTGTGCTTCTTTCAACCGAGCGCTTAGGCGTCGGTCGGAGTTTGCAGAACAGTTTTCGGTTCTGATTTTGCGTACATTATGCCGTCGGATCCTCCGACTACCCAATCTAGCAAAACGCAAAGATAAAGACCGACACTTTCGCGGTCCGCGGTTTCGGACGAAACCATGGTCAAGCAAACCGCGAGTGTCTCGG
Organism: Protopterus annectens; assembly: GCF_019279795.1. Classification (NCBI taxonomy): domain Eukaryota; kingdom Metazoa; phylum Chordata; order Ceratodontiformes; family Protopteridae; genus Protopterus; species Protopterus annectens. The sequence goes on along the minus strand of NC_056739.1, from coordinate 750,771,346 downwards.
TTTCGGCCGAAACCGAGAAAACTGAACAAAGTACAGCTGAACCTATTCCTACAACCGAGGCCCCTGCTACAACTCTTGAAACGACTTCACAAATTTTACCCACTACGGTGGTTGACTTATCAGACACCATCCCTTGGATGTTTCTACCCCAGCACGTGGTGCTGCTAGGCCTCCAGCAGCCATGTCCATTAAGGCCTTCGCCAGGGCTAAAGCAGCCAAGACTACTAAAACAGTGCCTGTTAAACCACCCACATCCAGGCCCTCTTCTAGTTCTCAAATGCTAACTTTGGCAGAAGATTTGATTTCTTTAATTAGAGGATCTCAATCTCACCCAGACAGGGCCTCTCAGCCCCCAGAGAAGAGACCTAGGGCAGAGCCCCCCGAGCCAGTGTCCTCTGATGATTCTGCTGATGAATCAGACATAACTGACCAGCCAGAGGCTCCCTTCTCCAATTTTGAAGATTCTGATGCTGAAGAATCCATCCCAGCTGCTTCCCCACCAGAAGAATTCTCCTTTGGGGAAACCTTGCATGCCATGCGAGAACAGTTCCAATGGCAGCAACAGGATTTTCAGACTCCAGAAAAGACTTAGGACTTTTCTGCACCTCCCACAGCACAGGCCCTTAGCTATACCCCTGTTCTCTCTGTGGTGGATGATGCTTTCAATGATGTTTGCTCCGCTCCAGATTCTTTACCCCAGCCCCTGCCAAACCAGACAGATTTTACAGGGTGCCAGATACTCATCACCACCTTTACAAGGCTCCACTTGCAGACCCAGAAACTATATCCCAGGGCCCCAAGGCAGTAGCGACCATAGCTAAAACCCTATTCCTTCTGAAAGGGAAGCAAGGTCATTAGACAGATGGGGTAAAAGGTCTACACTTCAGCTACTCTCTCAGCTAGAGCTTTAAACTGTCAGTTTCACATGATACAATACCAAGAGTTTATGCTGGATCAGTTAACTAAAAACTAACCACTGATGAATCTCTTGATAAGAAATATGTATTAGAGATGGTAAATAACATACAACAGGTTAGCAACCATTCCTTAAAATGTGGCTATGATGCACTGGAGGCTTCATTTAGATCAGCCATGACAGGCACAGTGATAAGAAGGCATGCATGGCTAAAGGAACAAGCTTTACGGATCATGTTAAAGCTAAGTTGCTAGATGCTCCTATGGACAAGACAAGTTTGTTTGGTACATCTGCCCAGCAGGTTATGAAGAAAATGGAAGAAAAGGCAAAATCTGTTCAAACTGTTAAAGATTTCTTGCAGGTTCAACCCCCAAGGTTTAGCAGGAACTGGCCTGCCAAAAATTGGTCCTTTCCTGACTCCACAAAATTTCAAAGGGGCAGGAATAGGCGTTCCAGAGGCAGAAACCAATCCAGAGGAGGTGCCTACACAGGAAGACAGTGGCAAGGCAACAACAGAGGCACAGATACAGCCACTGCCACTACATCAACACAACCACAGTGACTTAACCCTAAATCCGCCTACCAGGGAACAAATAGCAGCTCCTCTAGGCGGAAAGTTAACCTTATTTTCAAAGAACTGGCACTACATAACAAAGGACAAGTGGATTTTACAAACCATAGATCAAGGTTACCGGTTTCACTTCCACACTTTTCCAGTCAAAAGAGGAATGCCAAATCTACCTCCAAATCAAAAAACAGAGGCTCTACGCCAGATAATGGAGTTAGCAAACATGAGAGCTGTGGAAAGAGTGCCAACAGCAGAGCAAGGAAAGGGGTTCTACTCCAGACTATTCCTAGTTCCAAGAAAGGAAAAAAGTTGGAGACCAATTCTCGACCTGTCCACCTTAAATACATACATCATTGTCCCAAAATTCAAAATGCTGACCCTACAGCAACTTCTTCCCATGCAGGGCAAGGAGTCTTGGCTGGTAACTCTAGATCTCAAGGAGGCATACCTGCGTCCCCATTCGACCAATCTGCAGAAGATACCTCAGATTTCTTGCAGGATCAGAGCACTATCAATTCTCAGCATTGCCTTTTGGCTTATCTACTGCGCCCAGAGTATTCACAAAATGCCTGGCATCAGTAATCGCCCATTGCAGACTTCAGGGAATTCAAATTTACCCATACCTGGACGACTGCCTGCTACAAGGGGACATCAAAAGCAAGCTGACAACAGATTTACAAAGGGTCATTTACTTGCTACAAGCACTGGGATACACAGTCAATTTACAAAAGTCAAGGCTGATACCATCCCAAACAAGGACATTCTTGGGCGGAATTGGACACAGTAAAACAAATGGCATTCCTGACTACAGAAAAACAAAAGAACTCCCTCTATACTTCTTGGCACTAACAAAACTGAACAAGTTAACAGCAAGAAAAGTACTGCAGGCCTTGGGCTTCATGGCTTCATGCATAATCTTGGTTCCATTTGCCAGACTACATATGAGAAAACTACAGTGGTACCTAAAGAATTTATGGTCCCAACACAGACACAGTCTAGAAACAGAAATCCCACTAATTCCATGCTTAAAACAGGAGTTCCTATGGTGGGCTCAGGCATGCCAGTCAAACCCAGGCCTACCCTTTCGCAGATGTCAAGCAAGCCAGACCATCACAACAGGCGCTTCAGACCTAGGATGGGGGCCCACATGCTGGACAAATGCGTGCAAGGATTGTGGACACAGGATCAACTTCAACTGCACATCAACCTAAAAGAAATGCTGGCAGTAAAACTGGCAATCCAAAAGTTCAAACCATTTCTCAAAGAGGGCCAGTTAATGATAAGGACAGACAACACCACAGTCATGTGGTACATCAACAAACAGGGAGGCACTCATTCATACCCCTATGCAGAATGACCTTGGAGCTGTGGACCCTGGCACTCAGCTACAACATCCAGTTACAGGCAATATTTGTACCAGGAAAGACAATACCCTAGCAGACATATTAAGCAGAACCGCCGGATGCCCACGAATGGAAGCTTCACCCGGACATCTTCAAGACCATCTCAAAGAAATGGGGAATGCCACAGATAGACCTATTTGCATCACCTCTCAATCACCAGCTCAAAAAATTCTGCACAAGGACATTCCACCCATTAGCATGGAAAGTGGATTCGCTCTCTTTCAACTGGAAAGGCCTAACAGCATATGCATTCCGCCTCTTCCTTTGATACACAAGGTACTACTGAAAATCAAGGAAGAACGTCCAAGGATAATCCTGATAGCTCCAAACTGGCCAAGACAACACTGGTACCCACTACTGAGGAGCATGTCTCGGAACAATATGTGGACAATTCCCCTGATGCCCTTGATGTTAACACAGAACAACTACAGCATCATACATCCAAACCTAAAAACCTTGCAACTGACTGCATGGAACATCACATAACAGCAGCTATTCCAGAACTTTCCCAAAGAGTTAAAGACATTATTCTTGAAGCACGCAGACCTTCAACAAGAAGGAACTATGCTGGAAAATGGAAAAGGTTTGTCATCTGGAGTGCGGAAAGAGGAAAAGATGTGTCAAACATAGATATGCCTAACATTCTGGAGTATCTGGCGAACTTCTTCATTCAGGCCTGTCCTACTCCTCCATCAAGATACATGCATCAGCTATTTCAGCAGAATACAGCTTTGATACACCTGTTTTTCGCACCCTTTGCTCAGGCAATTCCTCAGAGGAATCAAGAATGTAAAACCTCCAAGGAAACCACCATTACCAGCTTGGGATTTAAACTTTGTGCTAGAAAAGTTGACACTAGCACCCTTTGAACCAGCAGCAACAGCAGACCTACAACACCTGTCATGGAAAACTGCTTTCCTACTGGCAATCACTTCAGCAAGGAGGGTTTCAGAACTACAGGCCTTAATGGCAGTGCAACCCTTCCTAATCTTCCACCAAGATAGAGTGTCCATGAGGACTAATCCTACATTTATGCCTAAGGTGGTATCCAGACTGTCTTTAAACCAGGCAATCCACCTACCTACCTTCTTTCCCAACCCACAAAACAGACGGAAAGAATACTGCATACCTTGGATGTACATAGACAGCTACGCTACTACTTGGACAGAACAAAAAATAGCAGAAAGACTGACCAACTTTTTGTAGCCTATGCAACAGGAAGGGAAGGAAAAGCTATTTCCAAACAGACAATCTCCAAATGGATAGGAAATTGCATACGATTCTGTTACTCCTTCCATGGAAAACCAATTCCACAGAACATAAGACCTCATTCTACAAGGGCAACAGCCACTACCACAGCCTTCTTCGAGGAGTGGCAACCAAAGACATTATTGAGGCTACTTGGACCTCCGTGCATACATTTGCCAAGCATTATAATTTGCCTCTATATTCCAGATCCCGAGCAGGGTTTGCCACTGCTGTACTGCAAGGGATCCTAAACACACCATAATCTATTTTTCATCCTCCTCCCTAGTTGGCTATGGTATTCTACCCACTTGTTATGACTGCAGATGCATCCATGAAGGACATAGTACAGTTTTGTACCTACCATAAATGTAGATGTCCGAACTGGATAGCATCTGCAGTCAGGATTACCTCCCTCCATCCCTCTGTGGTACTCCTAGGGTGTTTACCCTTCTAATAGCTAGCTGTTGGGGAGTCTTTTATGGTGTATTTGTTTGTGTATATGTACATACATGCTTATTGTTGTGTTTACCTCTATCTATTTGGAAACATTGGCATCTATCCAAATTTTAGCCTGCAAGAGGGCTACTGGCATCTGGGGCAAGAAACACTGAGGAAAATGGCGTCGGGTGGTGCCTTTATACCCCAAGACCAACAGAGGTGGCGTCGGGTGGAGTGCGACATCAGCCGAAGCCGGACCCGGACTTTGGAATCCGGCCGACTGAAGGGCTGCCTGACGACAGGACAACCCACTTGTTATGACTGCAGATGCTATCCAGTTCGGACATCTACATTTATGGTAGGTACAAAACTGTACTTTTCTCCGCTTCTGGCTGGGAGTCAATCACTACCAGCTCAGGGCACTGCCATTCGGTCTCTCGACAGCCCCATGAGTGTTCACCAAATGTATGGCAGTTGTGGTAGCTCATCATTGACTACAAGAATTCCAGGTGTTTCCCTATCTAGACTTTTGGCTCCTTACCGCTCCGACCAGGAATCGCCTAGTCTGTAGCCTCTCTTACACTCAAGGTTTCACTCTCCGCTTGGGGATTACAATCAACAAAAACAAATCTCAAATGTCCCCATTGAAGACACTGGAATTTACTGGAGCGGTCTTCGACACAACATCCTGTCAAGCTTCTCTCCCCCACTCACAGGCTTTTGAAAATAAGACACAAAATCCAAGACCTTCTTCCTCAGACCTATGTACCAGCACGTCTTGTACTGCAACTCTTAGGCTCCATGGCGGCTGCCATTACATTAAGTACCACTGGCGAGACCGCACATGAGAATCCTGCAGTGGCTCCTTTCCTCACAATGGTCATTGCTAACTCACCCACTCGACCACATGATACGTCTTACAAACTGTTGCAAGCAAGAAATGCTATGGTGGATGAAGCCACAAACGAATCTTTGGTGTCGACCGTTCTGTCTTCCCCAGCCCACGTCCACGGTGACCATGGACGTTTCCCTGTTAGGGTGAGGGGAGCATTTCCAGGGAAAGACTGTCCAAGGCACCTGGTCCCCCATGGAGGCCAGTTTGCACATAAATGTCCTGGAACTGAGGGCAGTTCTCTTAGCGTTGCAAGCGTTCCATGCATCCCTGCCCTCTGGGACTATTGCAATTCAGTCAGACAACATGTCAGTCATCTGGTATATCAACAAACCAGGGGGAACCAGGTCTTACCCCCTGTGTCGGGAAGCCATGAGGATTTGGCACTAGGTGATACCTTCCAACCGCTTTCTTATAGCGATGCACATTCCTGGGAGTTCCAACCTTATTGTGGACAATTTGAGCAGGAACATCTTGATGCCTCACGAGTGGTCCCTCAACCCTGTAACAGCAGATCCGATCTTCCAACACTGGGGCAAGCCTTACTACAACCTGTTTGCTTCCCCCCTAAACTACAAATGCAAATGCTATTTTGCCCTGATCCCCCCTCAGGGAGAACCACCGAGGGACGCTCTAATGCACGATTGGCCCCCAGGTCTTCTGTATGCCTTTCCCCCATTTCCCCTCATTCCAAAATTTCTCCAGAAAACTCAGAGGTTGAGAAGCAAAGTGATCCTCATTGCCCTGTACTGGCCTCGTCAAGTCTGGTTCCCGTTTCTAAGGCCTTATCTGATTCACAGCCTGTCGATCCTGGATCATTCCCAAGACTTGTTATCTCATCCTCAGGGACTGATCCGAACCTGCACAGTCTTAAGCTCACAGCTTGGTTCCTCCATTTCCAATGATTGCCAGGCTGCCTGACATCCCATCTCCTGCTCGTGAAATTCTGCTGGCTTCACACAAACCTTCCACCAGGAAAGTTTATTTTAGTAAATGGACTAGGTTCTCTATTTGGGCCAAAGATCAGAACTTAGACCCTTTCTCTATGCCTATTCAAAAGCTTCTACAATACCTGACTACTGTTTTACACGCAGGAGCCTCAGCATCGATGATCACTGTACATTTAGCAGCTATCGACAGATGTTAAGTTGTCTATCTCGCCTTCATTCTTGCTGGATGGGTTCGGAGCCGATCCTCGGCTCCGACTCGGCCACTCTAAAAGCTCGAGAGTTGGTTCCACCGGCTTGAGGCTCCCCTTTTATCCCACAATGCTAGGCGGTAATACCTCAGATCTCGTTTGCCGCTACAGCGATCGAGGTGTGTTGTTCCAACCGGCTTCAGGTTAGTCTATTTAGAACAGTCTAAAAGTTAATTTAAACCCCTTTAAATTAGTTTTTATTCTTAATTCCCTTAGTTCAGTAGTTTTTTATCCCTTCCTTCCTGTTTATCCACCCTTTTTACCACAAGAACTTAAGAGTTCTTCCCTTAGGCCTTCGGGCCCTTCCATCCCCTCTTAGTAGTGGAGTGTATGTGTTTCTTGTAGGGATTTAAAATTAACAAAACTAAATTTATTAGTTTAATTTTAGTTTTAATTTTTTAGTGGATAGTGTAATCGGTGTGTTTGTGCTTGTGTGGTGATTACACATTATTTCTTAGAAATGTCTAAGGATTCAAAGGTCTCAGGCTTTAAGAAGTGTGACTCGTGCTGTCAGAAGATGTCTCTGACAGACGGTCACACTTCTTGCGTGTACTGCCTGGGACCTTTACACCTGCAGGACTCTTGTGCTGTATGCCATGGCTTCAGCCCTAGAGTCCTGCAGGAAAGGAAAAATAAGCTTATTTTACGAGGCTTATTGAAACCTGAGGGTCCCCCGACTTCGGGCAAACCCTCTAAGCCTTCTAGGTCGTCGGCTCCAGCTTCTGAGTCGACACGTAAGGCTTCGAAGTCTGCTGCAACATCGGCTCCGGCTGGAGCCGATGAGACTCAAACTCTTATTTCTTCGGTTCCCTCGGCTCCGGCCGGAGCCGAGGCATTGGAAATCACTGAGTCGGCTCCGATTAAAGTTATCGCAGCCGACAACTAGGAAAAGGTCTAGGTCACCGTCTCTTGGCTCCATTCATTCGGCTCCAGCATCTCCCTTGCTGTCTGAACAGAGCCATAGATCTCACTCCTCTAGGTCGTCGAGACTTTCGGACCATAACCTTCAGAGGGTAGTGAGTCAACTTCTTAAGTCCGAGGCACTGGCCCAAATGCTTCAGAGCCCGACACATCAGTCGATGCTTAATCCTATTTCTCAAAATGTTCCTCCTCCGACTCCTTTGAATTCGGAGCCGGGGCGTTTCGGACCCGAGACTGTGGCAGCGTCGGAGCCGATACAGTTGTCTTCGGTGCCGTCGTCTGCTCTGATTTCTTCCTTGGAAGAATCTAGGCGCCGGACTTCCCTCGTCGGCTCCGAGGGGGTGAGTGGCATCAGACCCTTGTCCGACCCCACTCTCCCTCTCGGTGCTTCGGTGTTGGTGAGTTCGGCTCCGACATCGGCCTCGGAGCCATCACTGTCGGTGCCGAGGGAGGTTTTCAGCTTTTCGGAGCAGAGACCTCTGGCTTTGCCTGACAGGGGTGCATTCGAGGTCATGCGGAGTGTGTTGGAACCTGGTTCAACTCCACAGTCGGCTCTGTCCGCCCCTCCCTCCACAGTGCCTCAGGTAATTTCTACTCACTCCCTCATCCCAGTCCGCAGAGAGCCAGCTCCTCAAGAATCCCCAGTGGGGATCTCATCCTCTTCCGAGGCCTCTCCTGAATTGGCAGGAGAGCCCCCTAGGAAGAGAAAGTGCAAGAGGAAGCACATAGACTCACCTGAGTCTGTCACCTCTGACACGGATTTAGAGGATTCTGAAGGTTCCCCCCGTTCCCCCTATGAAGATGTCTCCTTTGCAGACATCCTGGAGATCTTAAAACAGAGGGGGAATTGGCCAGCCCTCAACCCTTCGGAGGATGAATCTGTGTATCTTGAGGCGTTCGGCTCTCGCCCTTCCACCTCCTGGGTGTCCCCCCCTTTGACCCCCTCATGCAGGTGGTAGCAAAAAAGGCTTGGACGGCTCCTGATTCTGTGGACCCCACTCCCAGGAGACCTTCAAAGTTTATTACCGCACCAGCGGACAAACAATTTTTGACTAAAGGAGTTTCTGTGGATGCTATGGTGGTAGCTGCTGCCACCAAGAAGGAACTAGCTGATCCTTCAGTGCCTGTCCATCCCCCTAACAAGGAATCTAGGTCTATGGACAGGTACGGGAAGCGGATGTTTTCGTCAGCGACTTTTTCTATGCGTTTGCTGAACTACCTCTGTCATTTCACTCGTCTTCAAAGAGACTTGATCAAAGAAGCGAGTGAGATGTTAAAGGATCCAACAGCTGCGGGTTTTCAGGATAAGATGAACGCTCAGCTGGCTACCCTCAATTCGATAGCTAACTCCTCCATGCGCCTTCTTTCATATGCGGCTGATGGAGCGAGCAGAGCCGCAGGTACAGGTGTGGCCTTACGCCGGCATGCCTGGATGCGGCTATGCAATTTTGCGGACCCCTTTAAGACGTCTTTCACTAACTCCCCGTTTGATGGATCGTCCCTTTTTGGTCCTCAAGTGAAAGAAACCCTGACAAGGTGCGAGACGGATGGCAAAAAACTTTCTGCCGTCGGAGTCCGTTTTTCTACTCCTTCTAGGCCTTACCCCAAGGGCCAGAAAAGTGGAAAGATGTGGTTCCGCAAGCAATCTCAAGGGGCTTTGCCTGACGCACAGAGTCGGTTCCCCTCTAGAGGCAGGGGGGGGACAATAATAGTAGACGCCGCCCTAGAGGCAGGGGGGGGGTCCGCAGAACCAGGGCAATCGAGAAACCTTTTCTGATAAGCCCTTTCAACATCCCTGAGGTGTTGCCCGACTGTCCACCTTCGGAGGCAGTCGGGGGGAGATTGTCACTGTACACAGAAGCCTGGCGATCTCTAACTCAAGACAAGTGGGTACAGTCCATCATTTCCGAAGGCTATTCCATTCCGTTCTTTCGCATTCCAAATCAGTCAAAAAAGTCCCTTCCAGATGTTCCACCCGCTCAAAGGGAGCAAGCAGCGTTAGAAATATCAAAGTTGCTTGCAAAAAGAGCCATTCAGCCAGTTCCAACAGACCAGCAAGGATCCAGAATCTACTCCAAATTCTTTTTGGTTCCAAAGAAAACAGGGGACTGGAGGCCCATTTTGGATCTCAGCATCTTGAACAAGTCTGTCAAGAAAACAAGATTTCGGATGGTCACGTTGCAGTCCATCCTACCCCTATTGGGGAAGGAAAACTGGATGTGCTCTATAGACCTCCAGGATGCGTACTATCATATAAAAATGAACAGACGCTCCAGGAGATTTCTCCACTTCAGGCTGGGAACCACTTACTTTCAATTCAGAGCCCTACCCTTTGGACTCACCACAGCCCCCCGGGTGTTTACCAAATGCATGGCAGTGGTCGCCTCTCACCTGAGACGTCAAGGATTCCAGGTGTTTCCATATTTAGACGACTGGCTCCTCACAGCTCCCACCAAGCATCTTCTACTACTTGCCAGAGACTACACTTTTCGCATATTTCGAAAGCTAGGTATCTCAATAAATTGCGAAAAGTCTGATGTTCTTCATCTCACATTGCTGCAGTCCTTACACTTGGGTAGTCCGCTGTCCTCGGTCGGCCCGAATATCAAAGTATTAGGCTGACGTCGGTCAAGGCGCTTAAGACTGACATCAGAACGTCAGGGTACAAATGCGCATGACCGACGTCATATCCTCAGTCTTTTTTGCCGCATGGTCCGATGCAGAAGCAGCGTTGCAAGTGCTGTTCGGCGTTCTGAAATTTTTCGAATTCGGAGTTTCAGACCGAGTCAAAGTTGGCTAAGTACCCCGTTGGGGAATATTTTAGTTTTTTCTTGCCTCCGTGGTTTACCGGATGTCAGAAAAAGTGAATAACTGTATTTCTTGTGGGAAGCACATATCGCATAGGCATTAGCATACTTGGTGCATTCCTAGATTGGGGCTTGAGCTCGGCGTGGTTGGGTGTCGCTTTTGTGCTAGGTTCAATAAGCGCACTATTAGCGAAGGTTAGATTGTGCCAGGTTGGTCTTGGAAGGCGGTGCAATTATAATATGCCGTCGGATGCTCCGGCGCCCGCTTCGAAGAAGCGCAAAGACAAAGCTGCTAAACCCAGGCAAGAAGAGTCGTCCGTGCGGACGCCGGTTCTTTAGAGCGTCAGTGGAACCGGTGGTTCCGCGGAGGCTTCTCTGGAGTCCCAGGGGGAGACTTTGATTTTGCAGGATGTGGCCTCTCAGGAGGCAGGTCAGGCTGAAGGGGCTTCTCAGGTTACTGTACTCCCCTCCCTTCCTAGGGTGGTTAGGCCCTCTCCTTCTGTTTCCAAGGCTTCTCCCAGAGGCAGGCCAGGTTTAGCTTCTGTTGGTGTCACTCCTAGTTCTACAGGATCTGTGCCCAAGAAGCACATGCTTAAAATGGCAGAAGATTTAATTACTTTGATTAGAGGTTCTTTGCCCCCTCCTGATAAGAGGCCTAGGGTGGAGCCAGAGTTGGGGAGTTTTGAGCAGGCTTCAGATGTTTCAGAGTCTTCGGCTGAAGACTTGCAGGAGTACTCTCCTTATTCTGATTCTGATGCAGATGATTCGACTCCTTCTGCTTCTCCTCCAGAGGATTTTTCTTTTTCAGAGACTCTTCATTCCATGAGGGAACATTTTAAGTGGGAAGGTCAGGACTTCTCTGATTCCAGGAAAAGGCTTAGGGAATTTTTGCTTTTACCCCAACATAGGCCTTTGGCTATACCTCCTGTTCTGGATGTTGTGGAGGATGTGTTTGCAGAGGCTTCACTTAATCCTGATTCTTTGCCTCCTGCTCCTGTTAAACCGGATAGGTATTACAGGGTGCCTGAGGCTCATAAATATCTTTATAAGAGTCCTAGGGCGGACCCAGAAACTGTTAGTCAGGGACCTAAGGGTGTCAAGGCCTCTGTTGTAAAAAATCCGGTTCCTCCAGATAAAGAGGCCAGAGCTTTGGATAGATGGGGAAAGAAAGTCTATACTTCTTCCACCTTAGCTATGAGGGCTTTGAATTGCCAGTTTCACATGTTGAAATATCAAAACTATCTTCTTTCTCAATTGAAGTCTAAGGTAGATGCTCTGGCGGAAGGCATTGAGTGTAAAGAATTACAAGATTTGGTGCATGTCTCGGAACAGGTGGGTAAGCATTCTTTACAATGTGGTTTTGATGCTGTACAGGCCTCGTCTAGGGTGGCTGCCACTGGTTCAGTTCTTCGCAGACACACCTGGCTGAGGGATCAGAATTTATCTGACCATGTTAAGACAAGGATTTTGGATGCTCCTTTACAGTCTGATGTGTTGTTTGGTTCACCTGTGGAGTCAGTCTTGAAGAAAATGGAGGACAAGGCTAAGTCTATGCAGGCTGTTAAAGATTTTTTGCAAGTTCAGCCTCCAAAGTTTAGTAGGAATTGGCCTGCTAAGGGGTGGGCGTATCCTTCTTATGATTCTCAGTCTAGGGGTAGATCTAGGCGTGGTAGGGGCAGAGCTCAGAGTTCTTTCAGATCTAGAGCGGGAGTTCACCTGCACAGTCTTGGTGAAGGCAGGGGCCAGTCCTTTCGTAAACAGGCCCAATGACCTACCTTTTCAGCTGCCAGATCCTTCTTGCCTGGCAGCACCTTTGGGAGGAAGGTTGGCACTCTTCAAGGAAAATTGGAGTTTGATTACTCAAGACAGATGGGTATTGGATATCATACACCAAGGTTACAAGTTTTATTTCCATACCTTGCCTCCTTTCAAAGGCATGCCAGACGTTCCTCCTCCGCAAAGACTAGAGGCTCACAAACAAATTTCTCTGCTACTTCAAATAGGGGCCATACAACCGGTCCCTCTACCAGAAGTGGGCCTAGGATTTTATTCTCGCCTGTTCCTAGTACCAAAGAAGGGGAACACGTGGAGACCAATTTTGGATTTATCTATCCTCAACACATATCTGGACATTCCCAAGTTCAAAATGTTGGCGTTACAACAGCTTTTGCCTCTGCTGGGCAAAGATCACTGGATGGTGACTCTGGATCTCAAGGAGGCTTACCTTCATGTTCCTATCAGGCTCAGTTGCAGGAAGTATCTGCGTTTTCGGGCTGGGACTTCTCATTATCAGTTCTCTGCATTGCCCTTTGGCTTATCTACTGCGCCCAGAGTGTTCACGAAAGTTCTGGCTCCAGTGATAGCTTTCTTCAGGCTAAGAGGAATACAGATCTATCCTTATTTGGACGATTGCCTGATTCTGGCCCAAGAAAAGGACGAACTTCTTCATCATTTACAGTATGTGATAGCAGTGCTAAGATGCCTGGGGTATTCTGTGAACGAAATAAAGTCCAGTCTAGTACCCTCTCAGGACATGTGCTTTCTGGGTGTGAGACTGAATACAGCGTCCCAGATGGCCTTTTTGACCCCGGACAAACAAAATAATCTCTGTCTTTACTTACATCAATTGTCTCATCAGTCCAGGCTGACTGCAAGGACAGTCCTTCAAGCCTTGGGGTTCATGGCATCTTGTATTCTGGTGCTTCCCAATGCCAAACTGCATATGAGGAAGCTACAATGGTATCTCAAAAATGTATGGACACAGCACTGCCAAGATATGGACACTGTCATTCAGATAATACCTTGCATTTAAAAGGAGTTTTTGTGGTGGGCTCAGGAATGTCACCTAAACAAGGGACTCTCTGTGACCCGACCAGAGGCGAGTCAGATTCTAACGACAGATGCCTCAGACAAAGCTTGGGGAGCTCATCTAAATGGAAAGTGAGTACAAGACACGTGGCCTGCCAGACTTCAACATCTACATATCAACTTGAAGGAGATGTTAGCAGTCCAATTTGCATTAATAGCTTTCAAGGATTTACTTCTTCCAGGGCAGGTGTTGGTTCTAACAGACAACACAACTGTCATGTGGTACATCAACAAGCAAGGGGGAACGCATTCTTATCCTCTATGCAGACAAGCAATGATTTTGTGGAAGACTGCTCTCAGTTTACAGCTGAATCTTCAGGCAAGGTTTCTGCCTGGAGCACAGAACTCCTTAGCAGATGTGTTGAGCAGACAAATTATGGATCCCCACGAGTGGAAATTGGATCCTCATGTATTTCAGAAATTGACAGTGTTATGGGGAACTCCAGACATAGATCTGTTCGCTTCTCCACTAAACTACCAGCTGCCAAAGTTTTGCACAAAAAGGTTTCATCCCACAGCTTGGAAAGTGGATGCTCTTTCATTCAAGTGGAGCAATCTTCATGTGTATGCCTTTCCACCTCTGCCTCTCCTCCCAAAGGTACTCCTGAAGGTCAGACAGGACAAGCCAAAGATGATTTTAATAGCTCCAGATTGGCCTCGACAGCACTGGTACCCATTACTGAGAAGTCTGGCAGGGAGCCTCCATGGCCTTTGCCTTGATTCCACACCTGCTGTCTCAGGAGAACAGTCATTTACTCAATGTCAAACTTCACTCTCTACATCTAACAGCCTGGCATATTCTGTTTTAAACCCTGGAGGGTCTCAGCTTCCACAGCAAGTTTTGAATGTTATTTTGGAGGCCAGAAGGCCTAGTACAAGGAAAGTGTGCAGATAAATGGAAGAGATTTTTATTTTGGAGTACAGCAAAGGAATTTGATGTTTATAAGCCTAATTTAAGTGTGGCTCTTCAATATCTTACTGAGTTACTGGACAAAGGTTTGTCCTTCTCTTCTATTAAGGTTCATGCTGCAGCAATTTCTGCTCACTATGACTGTGACCCACCATTGTTTTCTCATCCTTTGTTTAAGCAATTCCTTAGAGGGCAAAGAATATAAGACCCCACGTAGAGCTCCTACTCCTGCTTGGGATCTCAATTTTGTGTTGGAGAAACTCACTCTACAACCTTTTGAGCCTGCAGCTACTGCCGAGTTGAAATATTTGTCATGGAAGACTGCTTTTTTGTTGGCCATTACCTCTGCGAGAAGGGTTTCTGAATTACAGGCCCTTATGGCAGTTGAGCCTTTCTTAATTTTCCATAAGGATAGGGTATCTTTACGTACTAATCCTTCCTTTATGCCTAAAGTGGTTTCTAGTGTGGCTTTAAACCAAACTATTCATTTGCCTACTTTTTATGCAAACCCCCAAAATAAAGGGAAAAAGATTTTGCACACTTTGGATTTACACAGGCAGTTGCGATATTATTTGAGCAGAACTAAAGGGTTCAGGCAGTCTCAGCAGTTATTTGTTTCATTTGCTTTGGGTTCTCAGGGCAAGCCTGTGTCAAAACAAACTATTTCTAAGTGGATTGGGTTTTGTATTGCTTTCTGTTATTCCCATCATGGTAAGGTGATTCCAGCTGGGATTAGGCCTCATTCCACTAGGGCTACTGCCACTTCTACAGCTTTTTTAAGGGGGGTGGCAACTAAAGATATTTTGAAGGCAGCTACTTGGAGTTCAGTGCATACTTTCTCTAAGCATTACCACCTTCCACTTTACTCTAAATCTAGGGCTGGTTTTGCCACTGCAATTTTACAGGGCATTTTGGCGGCTCCTAATGCTTTATAGTTTTGCCATCCTCCCTTACCTCTGCTTTGGGATTCTACCCAAGTGTAAGGACTGCAGCAATGTGAGATGAAGAACATAGTACAGTTTTGTACCTACCGTAAATGTAGATGTTCGAAGATCCACATTGCTGCAGTCCAACCTCCCTCCTTCCCTCTGTAGTTAGAGGCGGTTGTGTGGTTTGGGTTGTGAATATTGTGGATATTGTATATATTGTACATATGTTTAGTGCAAGGGTGGTTGGTTGTTTTTTGCTGTCTTTTGGTTTTGACCTTTCTTTTTAGGGTCTTCTGACATCTGGGGCAAGAAAAGACTGAGGATATGACGTCGGTCATGCGCATTTGTACTCTGACGTTCTGATGTCAGTCTTAAGCGCCTTGACCGACGTCAGCCTAATACTTTGATATTCGGGCCGACCGAGGACAGCGGACTACCCAAGTGTAAGGACTGCAGCAATGTGGATCTTCGAACATCTACATTTATGGTAGGTACAAAACTGTACTTTTTGTCGCCTTGTCGTGCTATTACCTTCATAGGCACAAATCTAGACACAGTCAGTATGTCAGCGAGACTCACAGACCAAAGGATAGCAGACATACACAAACTAGTCTCTCTTCTTTTCCACAGCAACAAAATCAAAGTCAGATTGGTCCTGAAGGTACTGGGGATAATGGCAGCTGCTATTCCTCTACTTCTATTAGCCAGATTTCACATGAGAATCTTACAATGGATGCTCTTCACACAATGGTCATACCAACAACTTCCGATGTCCCACACCATTGTGATAACGCAAGCATGCAGGAATCACCTTCTTTGGTGGATTTCATCCCCCCAGCTCTTCTTAGGAAGACCCTTTGTCCCCCCCCCCTCCGGTTGCTACTCTGACAACGGACGCCTCCTTGATCGGGTGGGGGGGCATTATCAGGGCAGGACAGTCCAGGGCATATGGCAACCTTACGAACGCCATTTGCATATAAATGTTCTAGAGATGAGAGCAGTGCTTTTAGCGTTGCAGGCCCTTCAAGACTCTCTTCCGATCGGAACGATAGCAATTCAGACGGACAATATGTCTGTAGTGTGGTATATCAACAAACAAGGCGGAACCAGATCCTACCCCTTATGTCGAGAGGCACTCAGACTGTGGCAATGGGCGATTTCTTCTCAGCGGTTTCTGATAGCAACGCACATCCCCGGGAAGTCCAATGTCATTGCGGACAAATTGAGCAGAGCTATTCTCATGCCTCACGAGTGGTCTCTGAAAAATTCAGTGTTGGAAAAAGTTTTTCTGAAGTGGGGCCAGCCTTGCTGCGACCTTTTTGCTACTCCCCAAAACAGCAAGTGCAAAAATTATTTCACCCTTTTTCCTCCTCCAGGCCATCCCAACAGGGACGCTCTAGTCCAAGATTGGCCCCGGGGACTTCTGTATGCCTTTCCTCCCTTCCCACTGATTTCTCAAGTGATACAGAAAGCCATCGCTCAGAAAGCTTCCTTGATCCTCATTGCCCCTTACTGGCCTCGACAGGTTTGGTTCCCTTTTCTACACCGTTTTCTGTTGGAGCAACCCTGGCATCTGGACCCAGTTCCAGATCTTTTGACCCATCAGTCAGGTCAGTTACATCGCTCCCTCCCCTCTCTGAACCTCACTGCTTGGTTCCTCCAATTCCAACCCTTGCCAGGCTTCCCCTAATATCTCACTCAGTTCGAGATATTTTAATAGCTTCCCATAAATCCTCTACTAGGAAGATTTATCTTAGTAAGTGGAAACGTTTCTCCTATTGGGCACAAGGAAGGGACATAGATCCTTTCACTGCTTCCATTCAATCGGTCCTTGATTTCTTAGCCGAATTTTTCCACGCAGGTTCGTCTCCTTCTACTCTTAAGGTTCAATTGGCAGCTATATCTAACTTTCATGTTGGAATCTCAGACTCTGCCATCATGTCTCACAAACTTTGCAAAGCCTTTTTGAAGGGAGTTTTTCTTCACAAGCCTCCTATTAGAAATCCTCCTCCTTCTTGGGACCTTAACTTAGTTCTCACATCTTTGATTCTTCCCCCTTTTGAACCTGCAGCTTCGTGTTCAATGAAATTGCTATCATGGAAAACACTCTTTTTGGTAGCCATTACTTCGGCTAGAAGAGTCTCTGAACTTCACGCACTCTGTAGTCGACCTCCTTACCTTTTGTTTCATAAGGATAGGGTATCTTTACGGACTAACCCATCCTTCTTACCCAAAGTAGCCTCTCCAGCAAACCTAAATCAAAACATTGACCTTCCTGTGTTTTTTCCTAACTATTCCAACAGCTCTGAACAAAAATTACATTGGCTAGATGTTCATCGACAATTAAGGTATTACTTAGACAGGACCAAACAGATCAGAAAGGCTGACCAACTGTTTGTTTCTTATGCAGAAGGCAGAATGGGCCTTCCAGTTTCGAAAGTATCACTCTCCAGATGGCTTACATCCTTGATTTCCTTTGTGTATGAGATTAGGCATCAAAAGTTACCAAACAAACCTAAGGCTCATTCAACTAGAGCTTTGGCTACTTCTATAGCCTTTCAAGACAGGCTGCCTATTGATATGATTTGTGCGGCAGCTACATGGGCTACTCCTCATACTTTCATTTCTCATTATAAGTTGGACTTAGCTTCTAGACACAGAGCTAACTTTGGTTCCACTGTACTCAAGAGTCTGTTCCGATAGGCCACCCGGGACAAGGTGCTAGGGACGCGGTCCCATCCAGCAAGAATGAAGGCGAGATAGACAACTTAACATATAGAAGTTATGTACCTACCATAACGTTCCATGTTAGTTGTCTTCTTCTGCTTCTTTCTAAGTCCCCTCCTTCCCCCTAGCCTGGACAGACCTAGAAGAGTTTGATTGTGACCTTTTTTTCCTACCACCTCTATTTGTATATATGTATATACTTTTTATGTATGTATTCCCTCATCAGGTTGTAGGTCACCTTCTTCTGTCATTTTAGAGGTGGGTTTCTTCCCCTTACCAGAGTTTTTCTGGATGTTGTTTTTCCTGGCTGGGCCTAGCTTACAAACGAGATCTGAGGTATTACCGCCTAGCATTGTGGGATAAAAGGGGAGCCTCGAGCCGATGGAACCAACTCTCGAGCTTTTAGAGTGGCCGAGTCGGAGCCGAGGATCGGCTCCGAACCCATCCAGCAAGAAAGAAGGTGAGAAGAAGACAACTAACATGGAACGTTATGGTAGGTACATAACTTCTATTTTTCATAATGGACTTGATAATTCTTCAATTAAGTCACACCACCTATGCAAGACCTTTTTGAAAGGAGTATTACATGTTAAACCCTCTGTTCAAGCCTCCCTTAGAACCCTGGGACTTGACGTTGGTACTTCAGTCTCTCACAGGTCCTCCTTTCGAGCCCGTTGATTCATGTGATTTAAAATTTTTGTCATGGAAAAGTTACTTCTAGTAGCACTTACCTCCGCGAGAAGAGTATCTGAGTTGCAGGCCTTGAGTATCAAGAGACCTTACTTGATCTTCCACACGGATAGGGTGTCCCTTCGTACTGACCCTTCTTTCTTGCCCATGATAATTTCTGGTTTTTCCATTAGCCAATCTATTGACCTGCCAGTTTTCTTCCCTCAGCATTCTAATAGAGCGGAGTACCTTTTGCACACCCTTGATGTGCATTGACAGCTTTGTTGTTATTTGGACAGGACTAAATCTTTCAGGAAAACAGATAAATTGTTTTTGGCCTTTGCAGGACCCAGATTGGGTAAACCTGTTTCCAAAGTGACTTTATCCTCCTGGCATAGAAACATCATTACCTTTATCTACCAACAGAATAAGCTATCCTTACCTTCCAGAACAAAGGCCCATTCTACCAGATCTGTGGCTACTTGCCTTTATGAATAATATCTGCGCAGCAGCCACTTGGGCAAGGCCTCATACCTTTATCTCTCATTACAAATTGGAGTTAGCTTCCAGGGAATGAGCATCTTTTGATTCTATGTTGCTCAGGAATATCCTTCCTTAGGGCCACCCAGGATTCAAGTAGCTGGGGACTCGGTCCTATTAGTAATTAATGAACAAAGATTTACAACATCAGATAAAGAAGTTATGTCTTACTCTGACGTTCCATCTGTGTTGTAGATCTTTGTTCATTCATTACTTCCTGCCCTCCTTCCCCCTTCCTGGACTCTTGGTTAGGGTATTTGCTCAGACAGAGCCTTCTTCTATTTTTTTCTATTACTACGTCTGTTGTCTAGGGGTGGGCAAATTCAATCTGGAGTAACTAGGAGAGGGGCATTATGTGGAGGTCTTAACTGAGCTTGGAAACGGCTGTATTAGTTCCGAGGACGGAACCAAGTTCCTATAAGTAATGAATGAACAAAGATCTACAACACAGATGGAATGTTATGGTAAGACATAACCTCTTTTTATCCCCTAGTGAGAACAAGTCCGAAGTACCAGATCGCTTGCTGTTATTAGTGTATGCCTGGTTGGGGCAGTAATGAGCCACCCACAGTGAAAGAAAGATTTTTGCAGCCAACACTTGGGGAAAACTTCTCTTATCTATAGTAACTTCTGCCTAGCTACAACTACTACAGTAATACTTAGTGCAGCTGATGTCAGTATATGAAAAACTGCAAAAAGTGAAAGACCAATGAAAAGCAGCCATACATTTGATCATTTAATATATGGTTCTCTAGAAACAGCAGCAGTTAATGTGCTCTCATTACAATAGCCCCTGATGTTGCAAGATAGCTTACGCTTGTGGTGTATAGTTATTGACTTGTCTCATGGTTTTATGACTTCAGATATAGTGTCTAAAAGGTGATGTAGGAGTTGAAACATTGTACTGTGTATTTTTGGTGTTTGTATTTCTTGGATGGATTTCTTTGTTTATTGCTGAAGTTTCTTTTAGCATGTAAAATTTAAATATTTTTTGTTTTGTTGCTTTAGTGATGGGTTGGGATCTAATTAGCTTGGGTCTGGATTAAAGTTAGGCTTGATAGTTATTTTGCAGTGATTTGTTGACTGATGGAAACCATATCCTGACCTGATATGCCTCTTTCCTATAGTCGTACCAGATGTTCTATAGTTTGCAATAATATGAACTGATTTAATCCTCTAAATGTTTGATTTGATAGCCAGTATTTGTTCTTACTGCTAAAAATTTAGTCTGTTAGTGGTCTTGTAAAGAAATCTTATCCTTTTTTCAAAGTTCTGCTACAAGTGTTTCAGAAACTCTGACATTTGATCAGTACTATCCCACCCCTCACTAATGACTAATAACTTGTAGTCCCATAGCGACATGAATTGTAGCTTATGTATAGATCTTATTACCTTAACTAAATGCTATGATAAACATTCACAAGTTCATCAGATCTGACACACATTCATTTTGTGGTGTACAAGATCAGAGATAGGAGTTCCACCATCTTTACCATTAGGACTAAGATCAGCTGATGAATCCTTCTCACATAAGCAAACCCTTCAATTGTACCCACAATGCATTGCTGCTTGTAACTTCACAGCAGATCTGTTCAACCTCTCTTTAAGTCAGCTTGCTGGATAGAAATGGCCCCCAGCTAATCCATTTGTATTTATATTTAGATTACTCTTATCAGCTCTCTTCACTTCAGGTTAGCTGTTGTGCTGTAGTATTCACAAATCATGGCTTTCCTGCACAGAAACTCCATTTGTCCCCCCCCCCCCTTTTGTTGAACAGCCTTTGCCTCCCATCACCCATTCCTTGACCTTGCACCATTTTGAGTGTTAACTTGGCAAAAAAATGTTAAATGCTATTTTCAGCATTGTGTTACTTCATGTAGTTTATAGATTAGTTTTGGTTGCAGTTTCATTACCAGAATATTAACTTCACTGTTGCCTTTTGCTATTTACTGCCATAGCAGTTTTCTTAAAGGGGCACTATCTCGTTTCTAAAATCAGTTGCTTCCTAGAACACTTTGTTTACATTTTAGTGCAGTGTAAGTCACATGTTCACACAGAGGCAGGGTTTTCATAGAAGCTTATTAGCATACTGATACTGCAGGTCAGATTTCACAAAGTTCAGTGGAGGAGGGAGACTTTACAGCATGTCCTTTTGTGTTTTCCCTCCCCCACCCATAGGCTATTAGATTAGTTGAGTGACTGATTTAGCATCAGGCAGAAATGCTTTCTAGTCATACACACTCACACTCAGATCTGCCTTTGCAGCAGTGAAATGACATTTTCAGTATGTGCTTGTTTTTTTCTAAAACTGATTATCCCAGCCAAAGCAATTGTATTTTTTTTTGTTTGTTTTTGTTTCATGCTTGCTGTTGCATGCTTTTTCCCCTTCACTAATAATTATTTTTCATATTGTCAGCAATAGTGTTGCTTATTAGTGCATGTACTCATGCAGACATACACTTATAAGACAGTTTCCCTCATTTCACAGGACAGCATTGCTTTGGACAGTTGCATCTTGGAAACAAACTGCAAATGTCCTAAGATTCTACAAGAATAAAATATTGTAATGTCTCAATAAAAACATGTCGGACCACGTTGAAATTGGATCTCCTGTTCTAAAAGTATTTTCCCATTAGCTGACACCATTCATGAATCACACAGTAACTGTCTGCATAATACTCATTCCATCTGAATGAATTTATTTTCTTTTTCTTTCCTGCTTTGTGGTACAGTGTTTGGATCTTTCACTCTTTTCCTGAACATATGACTGCAGTAGTTACACAGGTTACTTTTTGCAAGTTGAGGAAAATGTAGTGTCTATATTTACCGATATTTTCCTATCTGTGTGCATAAGTATGTATGCAATACGCAATCTAAGTTTATATTTATGTGGTTTTAAAACCACATCCTTATGTCTTACTGACCGGCTTGCAATTCAAGTCATTCTTGAATGCCTGTCATATTTGCATATGCTGGATATGTGATAATGTGTGTATTTTATTAAAACGTTCTATGCAGTGCACATAATTGTTTTAGTTATGTACTTCACTGTTAATATTGGAATTCTCATAACTTTTCTCAAACTTTGCCTCTTTTGTGACTCAGATGGCTATAGTGATAAGACCATTTACCCCTTTATCAAGATGGAATATACAGTGATTGCCTAATCTTATTAATATACAGTGATTAATTACATATATATATATATATATATATATATATATATATATATATATATACACACACATTGAAAATCTTCCACACAGAGAAGTTTCTTACACTGTTTTAATTTAAATAAATAAATATGTCTCATTATGTGTTTATCATATGTATTGCTTTGGTGGTTTAAAATGTATTTGCTATATATCTTTATAGAGCCACATATATTTGTCTACACACAGACATAAATTATATATATATATATATATATATATATATATATATATATATATATATATATATATACATATATACACACACACACACACACACTGTGTGTACATATATATATATATATATATATATATATATATATATATATATATATATATATAAAATATATATATATATATATATATATATACACATACACACACACACACACACACACACCTATATAAATCTGTCTCTGAATTTGTATGTCCTTGTTTATGTATACAGACATACACACACCCTTATATTTGTGGTGTGTAGGTGGATATGCACACACACACACACACACACACACACACACGTGTGTATATATATATATATATATATATATATATATATATATATATATATATACATCCACACTCATACAGTGGCATGCAGGAGGTATTTTAACTTAGATGACAGTATCGTTGTTCCTTACAGCATTCGTGTCACTGACCCTTTATTGCTAGTTTTACAAGTAACATTTTTTTTTCCATTTGCCATATGCCACTTGACAAAAGTATTAAAAGTGTGACTCAAAGTACAGAAACTACAGACCCATAAGGTTAAACAGCCTTATCTGTAAGGCCATGGAATGCACCATCATGGATACTATAAATAAGGACATAGGTGATCTGCTAACCCTTCATATGACACAGTTTGGATTTGTCAAAGACAGGTCATGCCTGTTAAACCTGATACACTTCTTCAAAAACATCACCAGAGCCATAAATGAAGGCAGTCTGTGCATTTAGCCTTACTTTACTTAGCAAAGGCCTTGAACACAGTCCGCATTCGGGCATCATTGACAAACTCTCCCAGTTCAATATCAACCCTTATGTTGTCAGGTGGGTTTCTAACTGGCTCACTGACCGATCACACTCAGTCGCAGTAGGGGACTTTACCTCAACCAGCAGACCTGTCAGCAGTGAGTTTCCACAGGGGTCAGTGCTGAGCCCTGTATTGTTTGGAATGTACTTCTCAGACGTTTGGGCTAAAACAGGGTGGCTTTGGCTGACTATGTTTGCTGATGACTGCAAATTCGGTGTAGTCACTGAATCCCCAAATGATGTAAATATAATTCAATAAAGACTTACACAAACCAATGATTGGTGTCAAAGCCATATACTCAACTCAATGCTAAAAATGCATTTTCATCCCCTTCGATAAAAACGATATCCATACATACTATCATATAAATAATAATACCCTACAATAATAACTCAGTAGTGAGAAAACTAGGAACGTAAGTTGACTGTATCCTAAACTTTGACCACCATTTGTCTACTATGGTAAGGAAGACATTCTACATTGCTCACCTCATTAGCAAAGGTATTGCCTCAAGAGGGAAAGAGGTCATAACTCCCCTGTAATTGACTCTCATTAGGCCAGTAATTGAGTACAATCCTCCCATTGGTATGTACCTTACCAGGCACCTGCAGCAACCTGAGAGACCTCAGAGATTTTTAAAAAAGAAAATCCAGGGTCTCCAGCTACTCAGTAGCATACAGACTACTTAGAGGAGACTTGTGCACTTGGCCTACAGAGCAATCTCATATCCAAACCCAATGGCAGTGCTGCACATCTGCAAATCAGATGGGATAACGGTCTGCTCTAAAGAGCTTAACCTGGCCTACAAGTCAGATGGGATAAGGGTCTGCTCTAGAGAGCGTAACCTGGCCTACAAGTCAGACGGGATAAGGGTCTTCTCTAGAGAGCTTAACCTGGCCTACAAGTAAGATGGGATAACGGTCTGCTCCAGATAGTGTAACCTAGCCTACAAGTCAGATGGGATAAGGGTCTGCTTCAGAGAGCTTAACCTGGCCTACAACATAATTAGGACCTGCTGGACAGATAGCTATGTCTCTAAAAGGTTGCCACTCCTCTGGAATAGGCTACCAATTCACATCAAACAGATCCACTCTATAACCCTGTTTAAGTATAGCCTGGATGACTGGATGGGAAACTTTAAATTCCTTGCTGGGGAGTTTGCCTATGACCTTCCCAGATATGGGTAGTCATTGCTAGGATCTTGAGTTTAGTCTAGATCTTTTATACTGGGTTTCTCTAGTATTATATTGGGTACACATGGGTAGGCTTATAAAGACCTTTGGGTCAGTAGCCTAGTAACCACCTGTGAACCTATCAAGTAACAAGAGTATTCTTCCTCTTAGTCATCTAAAGTTTTAGAGATGATAATTTTACTTGTGTGTTGGCATGCTCTCAGACTGCACTGCATTTTTTTTCAGGATAACTGTTGCCATATCCATATGAATTTGGTCGGGAGAGATACTTAGGAAGAAAAGCTCAGCAGCAGGTGGCCAAGAGTAATTACATGTAGACATTAATTTGTCATTACAGAGTTAAAGTTCTTCCTGGATATACAAACAGAAGGCAAACAAGGTACTCCCAACTCAAAACTGAACAACATATGTATAGTTCAGGCTGGAAGCAATCAGCAAACAGGGTGAGGTGAAGAATTATTGGACATTTTACACTATATTGCTTTCACAGTGTGCTCTATTCACGAGAGTAGCACTGGACACAGCACCAGTACCAGTGTGAGTACAAATTCATTCACAGTTTCAATGGACATATGAGAATAATAGATAATAAATACCTTGAAGGCAGCATTACACCTGGCAAGCTATCCGCTGGCTGCACAAAGTCATGGGGAGGCAGTGCAAACCTTATGGGATAAACTCCAAAATATATGTCATAAGTAATACAATAGATTATTTTTCATACCCTGTTGTTTATCAGCCCTATGTGGAGCATTTATATGGTTAAAATAAGAATAGTCTAAGGATAAATAGCAGCAACATATGACTGATCAGGAGATGAAGAACTACTGGCTGTCTCCAGCCTCTTGGGCCACAGAATGTACTGTAGTACGATGCCTACAACACTACCAAACACAGCAGCCCACTCACACAGTATCATCATAGACTGGCACTTAAGAAGGAACAGTTTTCTGCCATGAGTAGGGTACCATGCTTACCCAGCAAAGGTGATGGCTGTATTGAAGAAAACAGTGGAGTGATGAAGCTTGGATCCCAAACATATACCCTACGCTCAGTTAGATTCCTTGCTCATTTAGCACAGTGGCAACTTCTCGTGCAGTGGGCAAGGACATCATGGGAGAGCATCAAGAAATTAGGAAGATGAAGTCCGCCGCTTATGAAAGATAGCTGAAAATAAACTCTTCTAACTTGCCTAACATTATCGCTTATTTGCAGACCCTGTGTGTTACCTGTAAGAGATACATTGCACCTTCCAACAACACCTTTTGTTGACTGGAGCTTCCTGCATGTTTGATTGCCTGGTACCCTGCTGGTGCTTTTCCATGTGAATGGCAACATCTGTCTTATATATTACCTTCTGGAACATGCTGACATTACCTGTGATGTATTGTGGTACCTAAGATATAACATGCAAAATTTGTGTTAAAGGCCTGATTACGATATTTACACTGAGGCCACATGGTTTGCTGAGCTGTACACCCTTCCACAATCCTTACTGTTGCCTACTATTCATGGTGATACTTATATCGAGGGTTCAAATGCCATTTTGGATATGTGCAGTTCTTGCTCTGCATGCCATTCTCCAGCAGACTGAGTGCTGTCCATCAGTAGGATACATGGTCTATTCCACCCTGCTTGACCTCTTACAGCTATGCAACCATAACGAAAACTGTAATCTTTTATAGGCACAGAAATAGAACATGGCTGACGCAACATATTTCTATCCCAAGGAATCCTGTACTTACGGAATAAACTTCCTATGCATGTCAAGCAATAATACACATCATCTGTAATCAGTAATATTCTGAATGAATAGCATGGAAATCCTAAATCCTTTTTAGGGTATATAGCATGGTGCTTCTGGACCTTAGAGTTTAGCTCATTCAACAGTGCTCAGGCTTAGCTGGCTATGCTTATCAATGGTCTTTCAAACTGCATGAGTAGTACATACCTATGAACTTATCAACCTAATATATAATTACCAAGTATCTCACAAATATGTATGCTGAATATAGAATATATATGCAGACAAAAACATCAGTTTATTGAGGAATGTATTGCTATAATCCTTCTCATTTGAATGTCATAATATGGTCATTAGTATATACCACTGACCACACCAGTTTTCATACTACCATGACTGTGCTACAGATACCTCTGAATTGCATATGCCCTGCTTGTCAACACTCACTGTATAGTTTAGCTTTACTCACTGTGCTATTTTTCATTTTTGAATAAGCCGCGGTGGTGCAGCGGCAGCGTTGTCGCCTCACAGCAAGGTGTTCTCTCATTCGATTATTGGCTGGAGCACCTTCTGTGTGGAGTCTGAATGTCCTCCCCGTGGACGAGTGGTGTTCGACAAACATGCGTGAATGGACATGCCTTCGTTGAAGGTTGGGCGTCAGGCTGGCACCTCAGCACCATAAACATCTACTGCCAATCATTAGTGGGCCAGAGTTCCGCTGTGGCGACCCCTAACCGGGAAAAGCAGAAAGAAGAACACAAAAACAAATACACCCCTACTGTGTTTTTTGTCCTGTAAGAGTACTGACTATATACATAACAAGGTACCTGTAAAACAAACATTTAATTGTTTATTTTAGTAAGTATTGAAAACAACAAATAGATGCATGCTCTGCTCTCCAAGGTACCATAAATTACACTGTTTGAAATCATTTAATGTATTCCCCTTATTCCTTTATTCAGCCGTTTGTTTATATGTTTATTTACTTATTAATTTCAGCTTGATAACCATGTAAGTGGGTGGCTGGCAGACCCTTTTCAGTCACAACTTGAGCTCCATGGAGCAAGACACAAACAGAAGATTTGAAATAGAATAAAGAAGTATACTACTTTCTGAAAGAATGTCAAATAGCTTGGCAAAGTGCTTAAGTGGAATTCAAGCAAGATGACAGTTGAAAAGATATAAGAAATGTAAATGAGGTCCATCTATAACTACAGCTTTGCAGGCAAGAAGGGCATTATTGCTCACGCCTGAAATATTGGTATGTATGCACATATGTAAAATGTGTAAATATAAATAAGCTGTTTAATAGTGTGGCTATGTTAAGTATAGAAGGGTCTTTCCATTTTTATTTATTTTTTTTAGCTTTATGTGCAAGTAGTGTTCTTTAAACTAATGTGTGTGTATTATAGATATCTTGCATTGTCGTGATTCATCAGCAAAATTGTCTCTCTGCAACAAAAGATCACACTTGCTTTTACTTGCAATTTACACTGTTTCTCTGCAATCCTGTTACATTAAATCAAAATGTCTATCTTTCTATCTATACATACATATGATAGTTATGAAACAGTCAAATAAATAAAACTATGACTTCACATGGAACCAGAGTGTCTACTTGCTTGTTTATTTTGTAAAATAAATGAAACTACAATTTCACATGGAATATGTGTCTGTTTACTTATTTATGTATGTATAACGTTGTACTGGCTAGTTCTAATTTGAAACTAGGCTGTCTAGTGTAAAGGATTATGCATGCAATAAATGCCATTCATTTCTTGTGATGTCATGACATTTCAGTTATAATTGAAGCCCTACCTTTCAACGTTATAGTGCACTGAGAAAAACCTTCACAGAAACATTTAATTGGCTAAAATAGTTACTAAAGGCCAAGATAAGAGTAGGCAGCGGTAACTTTACTCAAAAGTGTTACACAACAGCAAAAAGATACAAGCAGAAGACAGAGTCCATATGACTCGAAGATGACTCGAAGATGACTAGTTACTCCCCAAGAAATACCCTCTACAACTTATCCCCCTACTGTTACTAAAGAACGGGTCCTCACTGAGCACTTCATAGTTAAAAAGCACTTCATCCACGCATGATGGGCAAAAAACTGCATATTGCCTATCTCCACCTGGTAAAGGCATTCAGCACACTACATCACTTAGGTATTACAGATAAACTCAAAAATTCAGGCATAAATCTGTACGTAACCTGATGGATAGTGAAATGGCTCCTGGATAGGACACATGAAGTTAAGGTGGGGTATCCACTTTCACCAACAGGCCTGTTAGTAGTGGTGTTTCAGAGGACTCAGCACTTGGACCTCTCCTGTTTGGAATACACTTCTCTGAAGTCATAGCAAATATAGAGAGTCTTTGGGTCACCAGATCTGCAAATGACTGCAAGTTGGGTGCAATGACTGATTCCTTCAAAGATGTAGATATCCTTGATTAGGGTCTGAGAGCCAAGTAACTGGTGCTAGAAACATAGCCTAATACTCAATGCAAAAATGCACATTTATACCATTTGGTAAGATGATCACCCCTGCAAATTACAACATTAATAACACTTTCCTAAGAGGAGACCCAGTTATGAGGGACTTGAGAAGTCAGGTTGACAGTAACTTGAACTTTGATCACCATGTGTCCACGGTGATGAGAAAATCCTTCTATGTGGGGCAAGTTACAAGTTATGGCAAGGCATCCAGATCTAAGGAGATTGCTTAGCCTTCATTAGACCAATAATCTGGTACACTGCACTCTTCAGCATGTACCTGACCAGGCATTTGCAACAAACATAGTGGCCACAGAAATTCCTTATTAAAAGAATAAAGGGTGTAAAGAATATGTCTTATGTGGATCACCTCAAACTCTTTTTCTTGTACTCAGTCTCCAGCTATAGTGGAATGTAGGGAAAAGGTAGGGTACTAGTTAGAAATGAACTTTTCTTTAAATAAGCTATACTTTACTGGGTATGACACTGATGCATACAGTGTATTTTATATAGCATATATCATGGATTGAGGTAGGGTAAAAAATAAAAAAAAGATACAAAAAGTGCCTGATCCTCATAGGTTGCATTGGTTCCAGGACTGGAAAAACTGACAGTGTAGAATCTTCAAGACACAGAAACATTCCAACAATGGGATTAGGCCAGGTTTAGGGGGGTGATGCCCCTACCCCATTGTAGCAGGAATTACTAGTCCACAAAAACTGATAGGTCAGAAAAAGAGCCATAAAGATGATAAACTGGACTGCTTAGGATAAGAAAGAAATGATGTATCATTACTATCATGCAAGATGCCCATAATTTGCAGATGCAAGAAATTCAAAAACATTGGGAGAGAAATCTGAGAAAAGGAAAATACTTACACAAGAAAAACTGTCAGAACCTTCAAATGCATCTTTGTGTTCATTAGTACAACTGATCCATGAAAAGCATTAGATAGACAAAAAATTTGGGCCATTTGGAAAAAGAAGCAACCAAGGAAGTGCAAAAAATGTAAAGAACAAAACGCAGATATTTTTGAAAGGCATGAAGAATAAACATGGATATGTGAAAGAAAGAGATCTGTTTTGCTGCGGTACTTATGCAAAGGAGAAAGCCAAAGTAATCAATAACCAAAAGCAGCTCCAAAGTTATTTGAAGAGAAATACAGGCAAAGTATCCTGATATGGAAACTTTCACAACACAAAAATAGGATCACAAAGGGGTAATATAAAACAGAAGATTAGTAAAGTGGAAGTTAAACCAATAGAAGCGAAAGCTAAGGAATACTTCCAAAGTGAAGGATTTAGTGTAGAAAGTCTGTTACAGCATGATGGAACAATTAGTCCCCAAAGTAAAGAAAACATAAAGAACGGGAGACATCGGGGGAAGAAATATGGACATGGGAATGTAT
Source organism: Protopterus annectens (assembly GCF_019279795.1). Taxonomy (NCBI): domain Eukaryota; kingdom Metazoa; phylum Chordata; order Ceratodontiformes; family Protopteridae; genus Protopterus; species Protopterus annectens. The sequence continues at coordinate 750,741,223 of NC_056739.1, read as the reverse complement.
AGTAACTTTAATGTGGCACAGTAATTATGCAAAGGCAGTAAAGAAAACAAATCAATACAAAAAAGTGGCACTAAATATAGTTGCAGAGAAATACAGCAAAGGCATCCGGACATACAACATTTCACAATACAAAAAATAAGAAAACAAAGGGGGAAATAGAAAAGAGGATTGCTAATGGTGAAGTTAATGAAATATAAACTGTAGTTATGGATTAACTGTGAAGTAAAGAATTTAGTGTATAAAATCCAACAGTGGTAATGTTGCAGCATGATGGGCCACTGAGTCTAACAAATGAAGGAGAAACAGACGAAATGGAAAACATCTGATCACTTGCCACATGATGATTCTCTACAGCCTTCAGTAGGAAATGAGTACAAAACTTCAGCTGGAGTTGCACAGCCAGGGACGGAGCAAGAAACATTGACAACTCTGACACAGTCAATGTTGGGAAGTGATAGACAAGTGACAAATCTGACACAGTCAATGTTGTGTAGTGATAGACAAGTGACAACTCTGACACAGTCAGTGTTGTGTAGCGATAGACAAGTGACAACTCTGACACAGTCAGTGTTTTGTAGAGATAGACAAGTGACAACTCTGATAGTCAATGTTGTGAAGTGATAAACAAGTGACAACTCTGACACAGTCAGTGTTTTATAGCGATAGACAAGTGACAACTCTGACACAGTCAATGTTGTGAAGCGATAGACAAGTGACAACTCTGACACAGTCAATGTTGTGTAGCGATAGACAAGTGACAACTCTGACACAGTCAATGTTGTGTAGCGATAGACAAGTGACAACTCTGACAGTCAATGTTGTGTAGCGATAGACAAGTGACAACTCTGACACAGTCAGTGTTGTGTAGTGATAGACAAGTGACAACACTAACACAGTCAATGTGTAGCGACAGACAAGTGACAACTCTGACACAGTCAATGTTGTGTAGTGACAGACAAGTGACAACTCTGACACAGTCAATGTTGTGTAGCTATAGACAAATGACAACTCTGACACAGTCAATGTTGTGTAGCGATAGACAAGTGACAACTCTGACACAGTGACTGTTGTGTAGCGATAGACAAGTGACAACTCTGACACAGTCAATGTTATGTAGCGATAGACAAGTGACAACTCTGACACAGTCAGTGTTTTGTAGCAATAGACAAGTGACATCTCTAACATAGTCAATGTTGTGAAGCGATACTCTGACACAGTCAATGTTGTGTAGCGATACACAAGTAACAACTCTGACACAGTCAGTGTTTTGTAGCAATAGACAAGTGACATCTCTAACATAGTCAATGTTGTGAAGCGATAGACAAGTGTCAACTCTGACAGTCAATGTTGTGAAGTGATAGACAAGTGACAACTCTGACACAGTCAGTGTTGTGTAGTGATAGACAAGTGACAACTCTGACACAGTCAATATTGTGAAGTGATAGACCAGTGACAACTCTGACACAGTCAGTGTTGTGTAGCGATAGACAAGTGACAACTCTGACAGTCAATGTTATGTAGCGATAGACAAGTGACAACTCTGACACAGTCAATGTTATGTAGCAAAAGACAAGTGACAACTCTGACACAGTCAATGTGTAGCGATAGACAAGTGATAGCGATAGACAAGTGACAACTCTGACACAGTCAATGTTATGTAGCAAAAGACAAGTGACAACTCTGACACAGTCAATGTGTAGCGATAGACAAGTGATAGCGATAGACAAGTGACAACTCTGACACAGTCAATGTTGTGAAGTGATAGACAAGTGACAAGTCTGACACAGTCAATGTTGTGTAGCGATAGACAAGTGACAAGTCTGACACAGTCAATGTTGTGTAGCGATAGACAAGTGACAAAACGGACACAGTCGATGTTGTGAAGCAATAGACAAGTGAATTCCTATATGAAAGTGCAATAGATGATGCAGCTTAAGACATGTCACAGAAAGATGTTCACTAACTTTCTGTAGAGTCCCTGAAGCAAACAGATAGCAAAGGTAACAGCTGCTTTATTTAATAGAGAAGGATAAACATATAAAGATCAATGGACATATAAAGATCAATGAAAAAATATTAAAGAAAGTCGGTAAGACCGAAAATGTTAGTCTCATTAAACAAATTAATACAGTAATTAAATCTTTCAACAGAAATCTGTGTAATATAACAGATGTAAATAGGCTATATTAATTTGCAGCTAAATTAATAACAGTTAAAGTCTTACCACAAAAACACTGGGCAGTAAGGGAAAGGAATGGAAGAAATCAAATCCCATCATGAAAGTACTAAATACAGGCAACTATAAAGGAGTTAAAGTAAGAAGTGTCACTGTTAGAGGAGTACAGAAGAGGGAACAGATCAATACAGACAGAGAACTCTAAGACAGAGCAGTGATAAAAGCAATGCACAGTATCATAACAGATCAGTATCTATTGTGCACTATCACAAGTCCTAGACTAAAAATATAAGCACAGGCACAGAAATGTAGAAGATACACAGATAAATATAAAGGAAAAGTACAAAATAAGCAATATATTGATAATCCAAAACACTTTTATACAGAACTGAGAAAACTGAGAAACAAGGCAAAAAGGATTGAAGCACCAGGAAAAAAAAAAAAAAAAACAGAAATTGATGCAATTTGGCCAAATATATATCAAGATCATGTGGATCATAAATATCCAGAATGGATCGAAAAAGTAGAAGAAAGAAGTTCAAATGTACAGGATATGAAATTGGATGAAGTAATGGCCAGAGAAATTGAAACAAAGTTAAGAAAAGATCATAATTGGAAAATCTCAGGCCCAGATGCAGTACCTAACTTCTGGCTAATAGTATTAACATTTTTATATGAATATTTAGCCATGATTAAATATATATGTGCACCTGGAAAAAGACACCAACCTGGCTAAGAAAAGGAAAAACAATATTTCTACTTAACAACAAACATGCAAGCTACCCTAAAAATTATAGACTAATACACTTGCCTTTGTGTATGTATTACCTATAGACCGGAATTGATGCCGACCATAGCTTGTAGTCATTTAGAAGCAAACTCAGTCATGGCAATACAACAAAAGGGTAACAAAAGAAAGTCATATTGAACCAAGTTTCATTTTTTGTAGAATAAATTCATTAAGTAAAAAATGTAAACGGGAAGAATCTAAATATATCATGGATAGATTACAAAAAAGCATTTGCCAGTATCCCACATTCATGGATGAAACAGGGCTTAAAAATGTATAAGATATACCCTACAGTGATCAATTATGTTGCAGCAGCCATGAAACAGTGGCAAACCACTTTGCAGTTACACCATGATAAAGGACAAATTACAGGGAAAAAAAATCAAAGAGGATATCATCTCCTCTTAGTATTGTGGCATCATCCATGAAGACAGTGGGATGCTTCTCAGTGGCTGGCTCATACCTGCCTGTGTCACATATGGTCCAGAGAGGTGCATCTCAGGTCATTCACATCCACATGGACTATGACCGAGTCATACTGATACTTGAGGTTTAGTGACCTCGGTGCTTGCATGTGATGAATCTTGGTCCCTGTCAGGTGACTAATTGTAACTTCTCCTTATCTAGCCTGGTGACAGAGTGTCAGGTGAATAACTGTAACTTCTCCTTATCTAGCCTGGTGACAGAGACATTGGTATGTCTGACAATGGAGTCTCCCATAAACAATATGTTTGATTCTGTGCTGTTGCACCTCGTGGCCTTGATAGTTGAGGCACAATAACAGGTGGTTTTATGTAATGTGGTGGGAGTTGTCTTATTTGTGTGCATGCAGTGTTTCTGACAACTGTGTTTAAGAGGAATTTGAGGTTTGGGTAAGTTGCATGTGAGCTCATCCTCATTTATAGTTTATTGGCCGTTTGGGCAGTTTTTTCATCCCTTTCAACTTTCTAGTTTAAAAGCCTGCATTTGCACTTGATTCCCACCTTTCCTGTAACTAGTCCAGTCCAGATACAAATTTGCTGTATCCAGGATTGTTTGTAAGCTTCTGAGCCCACAAGTCTTTCTGTGTTGGAGGGAAGCCTTTTAGCTTATCAGTGGGAGTGGTAAGCACTAGGTAGTCTATTTACCACAATAGGAGTGGTTTCTGGCCCAGAGATTGTAGTTTATTGGATGTTTGGACATTTTGTTTCAATCCCTTTCAACTTTCTGGTTTAAAAGCCTGCATTTGCACTTGTTTCCCACCTATCCTGTAACTAGTCTAGTCCAGCTACAGATTTGCTGTATCCAGGACTGTTTGTAAGCTTCTGAGCACCCCAAGACTTTCTGTGTTGGAGGGAAGCCTTCTATCATATCAGTGGGAGTGGTAAGCACTAGGAGTGATTTCTGGCCCAGAAATTGTATTTTATTGACTGTTTAGGCTGTTTTTCCATCCCTTTCAACTTTCTGGTTTAAAAGCCTGTGTTTGTGTGAGTTTGCACCTGTTTAAGCTCAGCACTGCAGCGCCAAGCTGAGGTAAACTATTCCTGGTGCCAGAAAGTCTCCTCTTCAGTTTTTCCCATAGATCTTGCTAGCTCCTCATCTCTTGAACTTCAAATAGCTTAATCACTCTGCACTTCAACAGGTTTTTGTAGCAATTATTGTAGCACACAAGTGCCATTAGCAATAGTCATTCTCCAAGGAAATAGCTCCAGTACATAGCAGTTATAACCACCACTCCTGGTATGATTAAAGGGCAGTTCCCTGAGGTTTCTTCTATTAACCTGGTGCACTTGGCTATTCTGAGGTAGTGTAGCAACTGCCTCATGTACACAGACAACCCTCTCCTCTTATCTCCCAACACTCAGACTTGTGAGAGATGCATTTATATCACCAAATTGGAAGCTATGCACACTCCCAGCCAAGACTGGTCTAGCTGGTTAAGAGGAAAAGGTCAATACCTGCACCACACCACATGGAACAAATAGTCCTCCAAAACACCTACTATCACAGCTCTTGCATAAAACACAAACCACACACCCACCTTAGTGGACCCTCTTAAATAGAAATTTACCCAAACAGCAGAGACCTCTGAAACAGAAATGCACTCAACCGCCACAACACAGCACAAACCACAGGACACATAGCTCACCTCCAAAGTGTGCCCCTCAATCTAAGCCCCTAAGGCTAAACACTGCCCAAAATACTAATCATAGGTGACTCAATACTGAGGCACACAGATGTCCCACTCACTAGGTTGAATAAGGAGAAGGTGACAGTCAGCTATCAGGTACAGAATCTGACATATAACACACGCACTCAGGTCACTCCACAACAAGTACAAGTATGACACTGTCATTGTCCATGTGGGTGCGAATGACCTGAGACGCACCTCACTGGACTACATGAAAAGAGACGTGGTGGAACTCTCGGATTATGTGGCCCAGGCAGGTGTGACAGTAGCCCTGAGCAGTATCCTACTATCAACCAGAATGATATCGCAGCCCAAACAAAAAATGATTGACTTCAACAATTGGCTAAATTTCTGGTGTCCTTCTAAGGGGATCCAGTTTGGGATGACATGATACAGAGACCTAGATGCTTTGCCAGAGATGGCCTGCATCTGTCACCCCTGGGTTTTTGGGTACTGGCTAAGGCTCTTCCCACCCCTATACTGCTTTTTTTAGGCATGTTCCAAAGACCAAATTACCACTGTAACAGCTATAAATAAATGCAAACTGAGGGTCATGCTGCTCAATGCTAGAAGTCTAAATCTCAAGATGCACTCGCTCGAAGCCTCCTCAAAATGGAGAACATCGACATTTGTGCTGTAATGGAGACCTGGTTTAAAGCAACAGAAAGCACCACTGCACTTCCAGGCCATAACTCATTACACGGTTTACTATTGAAATGTTGAATGGCACTACATCGACTGTACTATCAACCAGAATGATATTGCAGCCCAAACAAAAAATGATTGATTTCAACAATTGGCTAAATTTCTGGTGTCCTTCTAAGGGGATCCAGTTTGGGATGACATTATACAGAGACCTAGATGCTTTGCCAGAGATGGCCTGCATCTGTCACCCCTGGGTTTTTGGGTACTGGCTAAGGCTCTTCCCACCCATATACTGCTTTTTTTAGGCATGTTCCAAAGACCAAATTACCACTGTAACAGCTATAAATAAATGCAAACTGAGGGTCATGCTGCTCAATGCTAGAAGTCTAAATCTCAAGATGCACTCGCTCGAAGCCTCCTCAAAATGGAGAACATCGACATTTGTGCTGTAATGGAGACCTGGTTTAAAGCAACAGAAAGCACCACTGCACTACCAGGCCATAACTCATTCCATGTTTTACTATTGAAATGTCGAACGGCACTACATCGACTGTACTATAGTCGAACACGGAAGTTCGAAAATAGTAATGTAGATGACAAATAAACAATCTAAGACTGTGTTTTGACATGGGTTGAGGTAGGGGAGATGTTTGTAGTTCTGAATAATACTGAACACCTACCTCGACCCATGTTAAAACCATTACTAGATTGTTTTTTTGAAGTCAACATTACTATTTTCGAACTTCCGTGTTCGACTATAGTACAGTCGTAGTGCCGTTCGACATTTCAATAGTAAACCCTCATTCCACACCTTTCGGCCACAAAGCATGGACCAAAGCTCCAATGGCGGTGGTGTCTCCATATTCATAAAGGATATGCACACCTCCAGACTAGTAGCCCAGCATTATGCATTTGAGATATTTCAGGTACAACTAACATTAGGTAAGACGGCAATCCAGGTCACAGCCTACTATAGGTGCCCAACCATGTCACTAGACTCTCACTCCACATTCCTAATTACCCTAGAATCTACTAAGGTCCAACCCAACACTTTCTTACAAGGTGACTTCCACTACCCTTCCATCAAGCAGGGAAAACTACTCAAGTACCAATACACTGACCCAACACTTCCTGCAATTCATCATTTCCAATGCCCTAGACCAGCTCATCCTCAACCCCACTAGAGGAAGCAATATCCTTGACCACTAGAGTAACCAATATCCTTGACCTGGTTACTACTGACATGGGTGACCGTTGCTCTACACCAATGGTTAATCCCTCCCGGTTCAGAACTGACCATAAACTAATCACCATGGAAATCCACATCTCACCCACACACCCCGCAAAGGTAATCACTTTGAAAAACTTCTCCAAAGCAGACTTTGGACTCCTAAAAACAGAGGTGGCTAACTTCATGGCACCCATGCAAATGCAAAATAGCTACATGACTGCTGAATCATACACCAATGCACTGTATGAAGATGTACACAAATGCATGGAACTAGCCATACCCAACAGAACCATGATGCTCTCCTCCCAAAAAAAGAAGCCAATATGGTGGTCCCATGTCATTAATAAACTCTACAACAGAAGGAAGAAACAGTTGCAGAAAAAGGTAACACCCCAAGACTAGAAAAACTACCTTATTAGCCTCAACAAAAAGTTGAGATCCCTCATCCAATTCTCTAAAGCCAGCTATGAAGGCAGAATTGCAGCAGACACTAAAAACAATCACAAAGCCTTCTATAGCTATGTCAAGAACCTCCACAGCAAAACACAAATTTGTCTATGAGATACTGCACAATGGTACCCCCTATACGGAGCCAACAGATATTGCAAATATACTGGCTAACAGATTGAGTGCCAACTTTACCCCTCTTCACCCCCCAAAGGACCAATTACAATACCAGAAGAATGCCAGGCACCCAGCAGTACTGCATCACAGGTTAAAGCTGCATTATCCAAGGCCAAAAGTACAGCTTTCATAGGACCAGATAATATCCCTGGCTGTGTTCTACATGAAGTACAAAGTGAACTGGCAACATGTCTGTGTGCCCTGTTCAGTCACAGCCTCACCTCAGGCTTTCTCCCTACTGAATGCCACACTGCTACAGTCATCCCTTCTCCATAAAGGGTGAGTGATTAAAAACCCTGGGAATTATCGCCCCATTAGCCTGACAAGTCTGATACGTAAAGCTATGGAATGCATCATCATGGACCTGATTAGCAAAGATATAGGAAATCTCCATACTCTGCACCCCACGCAATTTGGCTTTGTGAAAGTGAGTCACCAGGACTGTGGAGGAAGGTAAGGCAGTGCATATAGCATACCTTGATCTGGCCAAGGCCTTTGTTACCTTTCCTCACTCTGGAATTACTGTTAAACTCACCAAAGTAGGCATCAATCCCTATATCACTAGGTGGGTTGCAAAATTGGCATACAGATAGAACAAACTGTGTGAAAGTAGTGGACTCCAAGTCAGACTGCTGACCAGTCACAAGTGGAGCCCCACAGGGATCGGTCCTGGGTTCTCTCCATACTTCTGAACCCGGAAACATCAAAAATCTGGGAAAAGGCCCATGAAAATAGGTACAAATCTGTATGCAGCTTAACATAATGTTTGCATACATAATTGTGTAACTCTGCCCACTCCAATGGAATTGCGGGATACCAACTTTCAAATGCAAACTGAAGAGATAACCGAAATACAGCGCAAGCACCATCTCTGTAGAAGTAAAATTCATATAAATAATCCACATTAAAGAGATCTGTGAGATCTGTAACTAATGAGGAAGTTACTGCTAGCAAATAACTTTATATTTCATTGTTTCATTTACAAATAAAGTGTCTGTTGTTGCCCTTCAGGAATAAATTACCTACGATAGATTAAAAAAAAAATAAACTAGTAATATTGCAATAGAGAAGGGATGGCAAACTGATAACAGGTTCATAGTTACTAGGTATCATTAAATAACACAGTCTGAAAGAAGCAAAGACTGGAAGCTCTGATGCCTGCATGCTGTTAGACTACTATTAATTAAAATAAAAGTAACAACACAGTGAAGCTCTGTAGTGCCTGCATGCCCGCACACAAGGCTGCCATTAAGTAAATCTCACACACATACCTTTCAACCTCTTAGAGCAAGAAATCTGGACAAAGCCATAAACAAAAGTGGGACAAAGGCCCAAAAATAGGGACATTTTTTAAATACTGCTCTTACAAACTTAGAAAGTTGCTAGAATAATAGGTTATGCATTAGCATGAATTTTCTGAAGGGTATGAAGTCTGAAACTCAAATGCCTATCATTATTTTCTAACTTTCATCTTTAATAATTTGCCACTAACTTGCCAAAAAACACACACATTTATGAAAAATGGACCAAAATAGGAGGCAAAAATCTGGACATTCTGTGAAAATCTGTACAGTTGAGAAGTATTTTATGCTACCATCCTTGTTACCATGTAAGCAAGTGTACTTTTGTACAGAATTTTTAGCCAGTCTTTACTCTGCCGAAGCCCTACTTAATCTATGCTTATGCTTCCTGTTGATTTGTGCCTTTACCTTGTTCAACTTTATTATACCCACAAAGAAACCACAAGTTATATAAAACAAACAAAATCACTGTCATCGAGAAGGTAGGACTGCTTAAAAAAAAATCAATAAAGTTGAGTGTCAAGAACGCAACACAAAAGAAAATGTGAAACTTGTAGAACAAAGGACAAGCATTAAGACTTTTCAATAGATAACCGTTTCCCTCTCAACTCCATAACAGTTTTTCATCACTAATGCTTTCTATCCTTTAAAAATTACTTCCTTTTCCTGTATGGCACTAAAATGTAAGGGCCGATATATAAGCCACTGAATTCCCACTTAGCTAACACAACATCCAATATCCTCATTTCTAATATAGGCAAACCACGTCCCCAGCAAAAACATCTTGAATGCTCGCACACATTCAGAAACAACCATTTCTAGTAGCAACAGACTAACTACTACTACCTGCAGTAACAAGTTGGCGGGTGAAGCACTACAGGATCTGCATGTACAGTGGACATCCAGGTTGCAGCACAGCAAATCAACAAGTGCCTGTGATCTGTCACACACACACACACACACACACAACACACACAAAAACCAAATCAAATGGCAAATCAATCCAAATGGCAATTCTAATTGTAATCTGTGTGCATTTGTTGCTGTTGCTAATGTGTCTGTGTTGCTGTTTGTAATCAGAAACATTGCTGCAATTGCGAACAAAATGGCTAAAGTGCTGCTCTATAAACCAGAGTTTCTAAGACAGAGTTTCTATTTGCCACCAGACCTGACCACCGAATGAATGTGAGCTCAAAAACTGAACTCAATTTGACTGGTAGCCTGATGCTCACTCGCTCGACGTCGCCACTCACTGACGCTGTGCAAAACAGAAAAATATTAAAAAAAAAAAAAAAAAAAAAAATGAAAAAAATCAGAAATGCAAGGGGGGCCTCTTGGGAACAAACTCGGTTAAAAATGGTGGAACTGAGTATGGTTCTGAGTAATTTGGATGTGTTGGTGTGGAGTTCTCTCCTGTTTGACTTCTGTTTTCTCAAGAAGGCTGAGCAAGACCACAGCAACAGCAGGGACAAAGCCGAGAGCCACTGCAGGCCAAGCGCAACAGCAGCCAAAGGCTTCTACAGACAAAGGACAGAAAAAGAAAACCATGGACTTGACACCGACAAAAAAAAATGTGTTGTCCTTAAGCAAAAAAAAAAATGTGGTCCCATTAATTGGTAAATGGATGCCCCATTAACTGATACTGAGAAAAATGACTGAATACTGAAGGCAGGTTGAGAGCAACCTCTCCCACAACCACTCTCTTGACACCACCGTCACACTGTGGTCAAACAATCCTTCTGTGGGGGCATCAAGGGTTACATCCAGGAAGAAGTCAGTCAAAGTCTCTCTTGTCTCTGTACTCTTCCTCATCCAACCAATCAGTGAGTATAATCCTGACATGTACCTCACTAGACACCTGAGACCTGCAACAGCTGGAGAAAAATACAAAAAACCCAGAGGATCAGGATCTAGGCATTAAACACATATCCTATATGGGACAGACTAGAGAGACTATTCTTCTCTCTGTATCACCTACTCTACTTAGATAATTTTTTGCTAGACTTACAAAGCCATGTCTGACCAGCTCTGTCACAAATGATACATCCAAAGAAACCCCAATCCTTCCGTACCATACGCTCCAGAAACCTCAACCTCATTACCACAATCAACAGAACATGCTGGAGGGACAAGTTCCTTCACCAGGAGACTGCCCATGCTCTGGAATACACTTCCCAAACATATCAAGCAGAGCACCTTGCTGACCCTCTTCAAGAGAAATCTTGATGAGTGGATGGGTAACAGAAAGTTCACTCCAGGGATCACTCCAGTGGCTCAACTTGATAGGGGCACTGTTAACTAACGTTGGGCAGCATGATGCCAGGGCACTTCTATGGGCTAGGCTTGTAAAGGCTCCAGGGCCATTAGCCTATTTCATACCTATGAACAGACTTCCCATACATGTCAAGCAGTGCACCTCGGTGACCCTCTTCAAGCGCATCCTTGATGAGTGGATGGGAAACCACAAATTCATCCCAGGGGTTCCACCTGTGTCCCTCAATGACAGGGGCAACAGGTGCTGACTGAGGTTTCCTCTTGGGGATAAACTCTTGGCTAGGCGTGTAAGGGCCCCAGGGCCATTAGCCTAGTAACCTTCATTTAGCCAATATGTGGGTTAGTGTGTCTAGTCCTTTGTATGTGCTGTGAGTGTTGTGTGTGTGCCGCTGACAACCTGTTTGGTGTTTCTTTGTGTCTATAAATAGAGACATATAGATACACATATATATATATACAGACGTGTGTGTGTGTGTGTGTGTGTGTGTGTGTGTGTGTGTGTGTGTGTGTGTGTGTGTGTGTGTGTGTGTGTGTGTGAGTGTATATATAGATGTGTGTGTCTATATATGGGTCTGCTTTGAACCACTGAAATTACTTTTCTGCAAAATGTAATTTGACGACTCCATTTTCATGAAAGTGCTTTTATCCGAATATGCACTTTCTCGAGAAACCAGTTCACTGAACAGTAAGCATGTTAGAGTAAGGCATAAATGTGTTTAGTGTAGGTAAGTTTTTTTTTTTTTTTTGCTGTTCAGAGAATCGTTTTTTTGAGAAAGAGAATTTTCATATAAATGTGCTTTCATGAAAATGGAGGTGTGAAATTACATTTTAGAGAAATGTAACTTTGGTGGGTCGAAGTACACCCGCATATATATTTTATCTATATATATATATATATATATATATATATATATATATATATATATATATATATATATATATATATATATATATGTATATGTATATATATATATATATATATATATATATATATATATATATATATATATATATATATATATATATATGTTCATATATATATATATATATATATATATATATATATATATATATATATATGAATATATATATATATATATATATATATATATATATATATATATATATATATATATATATATATATATATATATATATATATATATATATATACACACACACACACACATATATATATATATACACACACACACACACACACACACACACACACATATATATATAAAGAGATATATATAACATATACATAGATAGATACACACACACACACACACACACACACACACACACACACACTTCCCTGGCATAAAGTCTGATGATGGCTGTTAAATGGGTGTAGTTAGCAAATTCCATTCTGATATTCAAAATCTCCAGCAAGGACACCACCAAACAAATGCTTTGTGTGTTAATCATGGGCTTACCTTCAATGCTCTGAAATGCAGCATTTTTTATGTTGGCAACGCTTGTATCTGTACCACTTAACATACAGATATCTCTCTCTGCCACTAATCCTTGTGCTTTGCACAGCTTATCCTTTATGATATCTCCTCAAATTCCAAATAATGTATATCCTTGTTGTATTCATCCTTTATTAGGCCCATCACTGTAAATAATGCCCCCATTGACACATGTCTCACAAAGTACTGAAAGCAGCTCCAAATACTTCAACATTTCCTCAACAAAAAGATTTCAGGTCTCAGTAACCCTGACTGCTGTAATAGACTGATAGACCTGTCTCTCTACAAAGTGTCCACTAAAGTTTCCTTGCAATTAAGGACCCAGCACTCTAAGATCGCCATCACCACAATAAGACCAGTTGTAAACCTGTACCATCACTTCAACAATACCAGAAGGCTTGACAAGTATGTTACACAATGCATGCCACATTTGTGAAATCGGCTGATGTTACATGTCAAATACAGTACTTCTCTTGCAACATTTATAAACAGTTCGGACAACTGTAAGAAATCAGGACAAAACCAATGAAAACAATCAATCCATTTTTTCATAAATTATGTTATGTTTCCACCCCCAATGAAAAGTAAATATTTTCTTTCAGTCTTTTTTGTATGAAATCAGAATTTCATTTTTCTGACCTTTCTACATCTACCAGCAGGAAAAACTACTAATGGGACTCTGGGTGTGTTATCTACTACTTTATTAACTTCTCACGACATTAAACTACTGATTAAACAAAAGCACAGAGCCAGGGCCCTATACCAATCCACCAGGAACAAAACCAATCTCACCATCTATCATCAATTATGAAACCAAACTAAGAAAAAAATCAACATTGGTAAAAAACACTACTTCTAACCCTGTCAACAAAAGTTCCTTCACAACCCACAAAATTTCTGGCAATCAGCTACCTCCTCAACCCTGGAAATCCTTTACCCCCACTCCTTCCAAATCCAATACCTCTGAACCCCTAGCCTTACAATTCAACTCGAACTTTATTAACTTTATCACCTGCCTCCTAGATAGCCACCAACATCTACCACTCATAATACCCTCCCCTGCCTCTAGTACTATAAAATCCTTCTCATTTATACCTATTCAAACTTCTTACATTAAAAAGCTCCTAAGTAAACTAAAACCTGCTGCCTTGCTGCCAACCAGTTACCAAATTAATTCTTAAAAATAGCAGCTCCATCCATCACCGGTCCTATCTCTATACTAATCCATCATTCTATCTCTGAACAATATGTACCTCACTTCTGGAAAGTCACTCACATCATCCCCCTCCACAAGGGTTGCCCCTCTGGAGATATCTCTAACTACTGCCCCATTGCTATCCTCCCACCTATAGCTAAGATCTTACAGAAATGTATTCAGCAACAACTCCTAAATCACCTTACCACTAATAACCTTCTAGCAGATACCCAGAAAGGCATTCGACACAAGCATAGTACTAACACAGCTTTAATAACCTTCAACACTGTTCATCACCTTATGAACAATGCACAATTTAAAGCATTTATAAGCATTTATTGACTGTTTTCTCCTCTGTCAAAAAAAAAGAAAAAAAACAAAAAAAATCTCTTGTTTCCCGCCTTACTGAGCTAGAATAGTCAAGTATCAGAGCTTGCTGATCTCTGGGCTTTGTCTTGGTTCCTGTAACTGTTCCATACCCTTATTTGGGAGAGAGGAAGCTTCTTTGTTCACCAGTGGGAGTGGGGAGCACTGAGCAGCCTATTTGCCCATTTTGGAGTGGTCTCAGCCAGTAACTAGTAGTCGATTGGCCATTTTGGGTCAATTCCTAGCTGTTTTCAACCCCCTGCTATAAAGCGTGCTTTAGAGCTTGTAATTAACTCAGCACAGCTCCTTGTGGTGTCCTGCAGAGTGTTTCACGCAGCAGAGAGCGAAAGAGTGACGTTTTCTTGATATAAGTATATTTTTGTGGCTTTTCAAGTGTTTACTGTTTAGCGACTGCATTTTCGCCTGTTTGCTACAAGTTCTACTGCATTTAAAACTGCTTTTTTGTACCTGAACTGTTTTTTGCACTTTAAAGTTTCCTGTTGTTGCAAATTGTATCTGTAGGCTACACACTCAAGTGCACCAGCCGATTTAAAGCATTTATAAGCATTTATTGACTGTTTTCTCCTCTGTCAAAAAAAAAAAAAAAAAAATCTCTTGTTTCCCACCTTACTGTGCTAGAATAGTCCAGTATCAGAGCTTGCTGATCTCTGGGCTTTGTCTTGGTTCCTGTAACTGTTTCATATCCTTATTTGGGAGAGAGGAAGCTTCTTTGTTCACCAGTGGGAGTGGGGAGCACTGAGCAGCCTATTTGCCCATTTTGGAGTGGTCTCAGCCAGTAACTAGTAGTTGATTGGCCATTTTAGGGTCAATTCCTAGCTCTTTTCAACCCCCTGCTATAAAGCACACTTCGCATGCTTTAGAGCGATTTAGCGCGGAGTTGCCACAGGAGCACACAAGAGCACCACTGGGCAGCGCCGTTTACTCAAGGTTAAACTATTCAGGCTACCTAAAGTCTACTCTTCATTTTTTCCCTTAGAACTGCTCCACTTGAAATCATACCAGTCTATTCTCTATCTATTCAGTTTAGCTCTACTTGAATTCTAAGCAGTCTATTCTCTATCTGGGATGCTTAGCACTTGTTACTGCAGTATTTTTACTCTGATATAGCACTTTTATTATACCCTACTAGCCTAAATCCCTTTTTGATCACCCACACCCCTCTAGGTCCTCAACCCAACAGCAAACTCTCTTCATTCCTCCTTGTATGTCGAAGGGTCAGTTGCTAGCGTCCTCTCCTGCTCAGCTGCTGAATCTGGGAATATTGAGGCAATGCTACAATTGCATCATGTACACAGGCAACCCTCTCCTTCTCCCACAAAACATAAATACATGCGAGAGATGCAACTATATAGCCAAACTGGAGGCTGAGCTCTCTCAACTTAGGACTGGTAAGACCAGACAGGAGGAGAAGGTAACCACACACACCACACACCCAGTCTCACATAGTACTATCACAAATACAAATCAAACACATAAACACACAAAAACATACTCGGATGCTCTGATCAAAAATCTACCAAAACAGCAGAGGCCACCAAAGCAGACACCCAAACAAATACCACCTCACGACACTACACATGCATTACATAGACCACAAAGTCAGTGTGCTAAACAATCACCGCCCTTAAGGCCAAACACAATGCCAGACACTCTTGTCATAGGTGATTCCATAGTCAGACACACTGACGTCCCACTCTCCAGACTGAGTAAGGAAAAGGTCACAGTAAGCTGCCTGTCGGGCGCTAGGATCCACCACATAACACAAGCACTCAGGTCACTTCACGGCAAGTACAAATATGAGTCAGTCATTGTCCATGCCGGAGTGAATGACCTGCGACATACCTCAATGGACTACATGAAAAGAGACATAGAGGAGCTCTCAGATTATGTAGCCCAGGCTGGTATGACCCTGACTCTGAGCAGTATCCTACCCTCACCGAGAATGATGCCACAATACAGAGACAAAATGATCAGCTTTAATAATTGGCTAAGTTACTGGTGTCATTCAAAGGGGATCCAGTGTCTGTCTGCCTGGGATGACATGGTTGACAAGCCACGCTGTTTCACGAGGGACGGCTTGCACCTGTCACCCCTGGGTTTCCGGATATTGGCCAAGGCTCTTGCCACCCCCATAGTGCCTTTTTTTAGGCAAGGCTCAAATTCTAAACCTACCACCATAGAAAACATAAATGGAAAAAAACTAAGGGTAATGCTGCTCAATGCCAGAAGTCTGAATCTCAAGATGCATGCCCTCGAAGCCCTCCTCAGTATGGAGAACATCAATGTCTGTGATGTCACTGAAACCTGGTTCAAGGCTCCTGAGAGCACCCCAGCACTATCAGGTTTCACCTCATATCATGCATTCCGGCCCCAAAACCAGGACCACATCAACTAAAGGAGGGGGTGTATCCATCTTCATCAAGGATACCCACACCTCCAGGTTGGTGGCAACGCACGAAGCATCGGAGACCATCCAGGTGCAATTAACCATAGGCAAAACTGCTCTGCAGTTTGTAGCCTGCTACAGGCCACCCTCTCAAACTCAGGAACCCCACACAGCCTTCCTGAAGATGCTGGAGAGTATAAATGTCTCCCCTAACACCATCATATTAGGTGACTTCAAATACCCAAATCATTGATTGTGTACACTACTCAAGCTCAAATACCCTAGCTCAGAGGTTCCTCGAGTTCATAAACTCAAATGTTATGGAACAACTAGTCACCACTCCCACAAGAGGAGAAAATATATTAGATCTAATCATCACAAACATGGGGACAAAAAGCTCCACACCAGATGTTTATCCCTCACTGGTGAGATCAGATCACAAATTAATCTCACTGGAGATCCACATCCCGCCACCACCCCCAACAAAAAAGACCACAGTGAAGAACTTCTCCAAAGCCAACTTCACACTTCTTAAGACTGGTGTGGTATCCTACAAAGCCCCCGAGCCAGTGGAAACCACACCCAGTGCTGCTGAATCCATTACAAATGCTTTTTATGAGCATCTGCAGGAATGCATGGATCAAGCTATCCCAAATAAAATAAAGACCCTCTCCACCAAGGGAAAGGCCCAGTCTGGTGGACCCCAGCCATAAATAAACTTTACAACAAAAGGAGGAAGCTTCTACAAAATAGAGCAAAATCCCTAAAAGGGAGGGCATCTCTGATCAATATTAGTAAAAAACTTTGCTCTCTCATAAAATCATCCAAGGCAAACTTTGAGAGAAAAATAGCCAAAGACTCGAAAGATAACCACAAGGCCTTCTTCAGCTATGTCAGAAACCTGGGTGGTAACTCCCAGATATGCTCTTAATTAGTCCAGAATGATGCAAAAATGACTGAACCCACAGACATTGCTAACATACTGGCGGACAGGTTCAGTGCAAATTTCTCCCCTCCCCAAAGGAGAAATATCTATCCCACCAGAGTCTAGCCTCCCAAACATATCAGATGCTCAGGTGAGAGCTGCTCTCTCTAAAGCAAAAAATACAGCATCAATGGGACCGGACGGTGTCTCCGGCTGTGTGCTACATGAACTGAAAGAGAAACTAAACCCACACATTAGGCTGCTGTTTAATCTCAGCCTTACCACAGGATATGTACCCAAAGAGTGGCATACGGCAACTGTGGTTTCACTCCACAAAGGCGGTGCTTCGACAGACCCCGGTAACTACTGCCCCATAAACTTAACAAGCCTGGTCTGCAAAGCTATGGAGAGAATCATAATGGAACTCATAAATAGAGATATTGGGAACCTACAGACATTGGACCCTACCCAATTCGGCTTTGTCAAGGGTAGATCCTGCCTCCTGAACTTGGCCGACTTTTTTGAAACAGTTACCAAGGCCATTGATGAAGGCAAGGCTGTTCACACAGCATACCTGGACCTTGCTAAAGCCTTCGACACAATACCTCACCCGGGTATCATAGAAAAACTTACCAACTTAAATGTAAACCCATATATCACAAGATGGGTTGCAAACTGGCTCAAAGACAGAACACACAGGGTCAGAATTGCCGGTGCCATGTCAGATTCCAAGCCGGTCACAAGTGGTGTCCCACAGGGCTCTGTCCTGGGCCTCCTCTTGTTCGGCATCTACTTTTCAGAAGTACAGGCAAACATAGGGGGGATTATGGCTAACAAAGTTTGCAGATGATTGCAAATTGGGCGCCATAATTGAAACACCAGCGGACACAGATATCCTTCAGAGAGGTCTCATGGAAACAGATAACTGGTGCCAGAGCCACGGCCTTAAGCTAAATGCCAAAAAATGCATAGTCATACCCTTTGGGAAAAACAAGGTAACCCCAAATTACCACATAGGTGGCAATCCGTTAAGCACCGAAGAGGTTATCAGGGACCTGGGGACCCAAGTTGACAGTAACCTCTCGTTTAACACTCACATTGCCAAGGTAGTCAGGAAGTCTTTCTATATTGCCCACCTAATCATGAAGGGTTTCACATCCAGATCAGGAGAAGTCATTGTTCCCCTGTACTCTTCACTTATCAGGCCAATGATTGAGTACAATGCCCCATTCGGAATGTATCTTACCCGCCACCTGCAGCAACTGGAAAGACCCCAAAAGTTCCTCACCAAAAGGATAAAGGGGCTCAAACATATGTCATATGCTGCCCGACTGAAGAAACTTCAGCTTTACTCAGTCACATACCGCCTGCTCAGAGGCGATCTGTGCCTGACATACAAGGCCATGTCCAACCCTGAGTCAATGGACATGCTCCACCTCAAAAAATCCAAATCCACCAGATCCACGAGAACAAGAGATTTAAACCTCAGCACGGACATGAACAGGACATGCTGGAGGGATAGATTCATCACCCAGAGACTCCCTATGCTATGGAACAAAATCCCGGTCCATGTTAGGCAGAGCCCCTGATTGGCTCTGTTCAAGAGGAGTCTTGATGAGTGGATGGGAGATCGTAGGTTTACCCCGGGGATCACCACTGTGTCTCTACTGGACAGAGGTATAGCAAACTAATGGGTATAGTATTCTCACCCTGAGGGGTGGCGTAAGCCACATGTATTCTGGCTAGGCTTATGAATGCCCTAGGGCAGATAGCCTAGTATAAACCTATGAACCTATGAACAACTA
The DNA here is from genome assembly GCF_019279795.1 of Protopterus annectens. Taxonomy (NCBI): domain Eukaryota; kingdom Metazoa; phylum Chordata; order Ceratodontiformes; family Protopteridae; genus Protopterus; species Protopterus annectens. The sequence goes on along the minus strand of NC_056739.1, from coordinate 750,721,836 downwards.
GTCTCTGCTATTTTTCTGGACATGTCAAAAGCTTTTGGCACCATCTCCCAGCAACTACTACTTAAACTAGCAACGTAAATCTCAGTTCATCATCCCTGACATGGTTTCACAGTTATCTATCAAACCATCAACAGGCTACTAAATGGGAGCATAATCTCTCCCCTCTACTGCCAGAATCCACTGGAGTACCCCAAGGTTCAATACTTGACCCCCTTCTCTTTATCATATTAACTAATAACCTTAATTCAGCATCCCAACTTGCCTGAGTCATACAGTACACAGATGATGCATCTCTTATCTGCTCTGCCCCTTCCCCACAAGAAATACAAGATAAGGTGCAAAAAATCATTTCAGGAAATTGAAACTTACCCATCAAAGCACCAACTCATTCTTAACCCAAATAAGACTAAGTTAATGATTTTCACAAATAAAACTGCCAAACAGTGCTCCCTACCCCTCTTTATTCAATCCACCAATGGTACCAAAATTGAGCCTATATAAACCAGGCCAAACTCCTAGGTATTACAGTAGATGACTGGGTAAAATTTTATATTCATATTTCCCTAACAGTCAAATAAGTCCATGCTAAACTCGGTGCTCTCTATACAGCCAAACCTTACCTAACACTCCAAGCCAGGGTAGCCACAGCTAGATCTCAGCTTCTATCTTCCCTTCTCTACTGCTCACACATCTTCACCAACCTATAACAAGGCTGACCTTCATAACCTAGATTCCTGATATAACAAAATAGCAGTGTTAGCCACCAGTCATCCCCTTAAATCCCATCATTGTTCTGTTCTACAACAACTTAACTAGCTAGAACCTGTTAACATTAAACCAACTTACCCTCATCCACAAAATCATTCACAGCCCCAATAACTGCCATGTAATGTGTTCATATGTTTTTATTTGGCATGCTCTCTGACAGCTTTGAATTTTACTCATTTATCAAAAAAGCTGTAGTTTACATTTCTAAGTTGTTCCTATTTGTAATAGTGGTAATCTCCAAGTGTAATACCTCGCAGTCAGTTCTGTGCAGCTTTGGGCGTGGACTGGGAGTGGCTTAACTGATTGGCAGGGGAAAGTCGAGTATGAGTGAAAGTCATGCTAATTAACACAGACTAAAAACATAACATTAACTAAGTACCGTCACACGCATATGAAACCCCACAAATGAGAAAACAGTCCCATAACATAACAACACATTTGAATCAATTTTGACATTTGATGTTAACATTTTAAGCATAATCACACCTGTTTAATACACCCCTCAGCAAATGAAACTGCACAAATAATAAAACGGTCCCAGTCACACATTTGACTAAAATAATAAGCATAATCACACCAAAAGGGATGACAATTGTACAATGGTTTTACGGTATGGTTTGTGTGCATGTGCATACCATTATTTTTAATGACTGAGTTGCTATTTGCAATGGTTTTCATGAATAAAATTAATGGTACGATTCAAGGAATTCTTTGTGTGCATTGTTATGATTTGACTCATCTTTGTGATTACTTAAATACAGTGAATATTATAACTGACTTTACTACTGCACATAGTTTTTACCAAAATGGATGACAATAGTCTGACTTGCTATTTGCAATGGTTTTCATGAATAAAATTAACAGTATGATTGAAGGAATTCTTTGTGTGCATTGTTATGATTTGACTCATCATACTTATATTATATGCTTGCTATTTGTAATGGTTTTCATGAATAAAATTAACGGTATGATTGAAAGAATTCTTTGTGTGCATTGTTATGATTTGACTCATCATACTTATATGCTTTAGTTGGAGGCGTGTTTGGGGCGGGAATTGCTACTGCTCATCCTGTGACGTACTAGACTTGGAGATTACCGTAATAGTTTGGCTAGTTTACTTTTTACATATGATTATGTATGGATAATATACAAATCTTATTATTGTAAATTCTGTATTTTTTTATTTGTCTTGTTTTTGGAGCTTTTCTCCCAGGTCTCTGCTGAAAATGGACTACTAGCACAATCAGACACTACCCAGTACACAAATGTGAATAAATAAATAAAACATACAAAAAAAATGTATTACCTAGGTGAGTTGCAGTTCATATAAAATTTTTTCAGCCAGTTTAGGTCAAAGTCATTTACTCACAAAACATATTCATACCCAAATTTATCTCAGCATAGGCCTCAGTTTTATAGGTTCATAGTTAGGTACTAGGCTATCTGCCCGAGGGAATTTTTAAGCCTAGCCAGAGTGTGTCGGCTTTCGCCACCCCATTGATTAATTAACTGAGCTTCTGTCAAGCAGAGCCAATGAAGTGATCCCAGGGGTGTATTTTCTGTTACCCATCCACTCGTCAAGGCTTGTCTTGAAGAGTGTTAGTGAGGGGCTCTGCCTAATGTAGTTAGGAATTTTGTTCTAAAGCATGAGGAGTCTCTGTGACAGGAATCTATCACTCCAGCATGTTCTATTTATTGTTGTGGTGAGGTTTAGCTTTCTAGAGTGCGTGGCTCGCAGTGACTTGGAATTCTTTGGGTGGAGCATGTGCATCAATTCTAAGTTGGACATGGCTTTATAAGTCAGGCAGAGATCACCTCTGAGTAAGCAATATGCCACTGAGTACAGCTGGAGTTTTTTCAGTTGAGCTGCATAGGATATATGTTTGAGGCCAGTAACCTCTTGGTGAGGTGCTTTTGTGGTCTTTCCAGCTGTTGGAAGTGTCTTGTGAGGTACAATCTCATTAAATGACAAAGAAAAACATTCACAAGTGGTGTTCTTTAAATGTGTGCAAACTGGTCAATACAAACACAAGGTATTAGCACATAATTTTATCTTTTATTTACCATCACCACTAGTTACAAAACAAAATGACACCTATCTTGGATCCCGGGAACTACCACCCTAAAAGTCTGATGAGCCTGATCTGCAAGGAATGTATTATCATGGAACTTATAAGCAAACACATTGGCAACCTTCAAACACTGGATCCCACCCAGTTTGGGTTTGTGAAGGGCCGATCTTGTCTCCAGAACCTGATTGACTTCTTCAAATCAGTCTCCTGAGCCGTGGATGAGGGTAAGGCAGTCCACACAGCCTATCTGGCCCTCGCCAAGGCCTTTGACACCTTCTCCCACCCTGGAATCATAGATAGACTTACTAAGCTGGGCATTAATCCCTACATCACTCAATGGGTTGCCAACTGACTTACTGACAGAACCCACACTGTAAATGTAGCCGACTCCAAATCCAGCTCCAGACAAGTGACAAGTGGAGTACCTCAGGGTTCAGTCCTGGGACCACTACTTCGCTGAAGTACAGACCAACTTGAAGGGACTCTGGCTAACAAAGTTTGCAGATGACTGCAAACTGGGAGCCATTATTGAATCCCCAAATGATGTGGATACTCTACAAAAGGGCCTTACAGAAACAGATGCTTGGTGCCAGAGCCATGGGCTCAAGCACAATGCCAAGAAATGTATAGTTATACCCTTTGGAAAAAAAACATATACCCATGAATTACCACATAGGTGGCAGTACACTAAAGAACGAAAGTGTGACAAGAGACTTAGGGACACAGGTGGACAGTGGTCTCACTTTTGATAACCACATCACCACAACAGTCAGGAAATCCTATGTGGCACACCTCATCACTAAGGGCTTTTCATCCAGAAAAAAGGAGGTCATTGTCCCACTGTACTCATCCCTCATTAGACCCATTATAGAATACAACGCCCTGTTTGGTATGTACCTCTCAAAACATATGCAATAACTGGAAAGGCCACAGAAATACCTCACTAAAACAATCATAGGCCTAAAGCAGATGCCCTACGCTGACTGCCTTAAAAAACTCCAAATATACTCTGTCACATATCGTCTACTCAAAGGCAATCTCTGCTTAACATACAAGGCCATGTCAAACCAGAGCTGCTGGACATGCTACACTTAAAGAAATCCCAATCCCTCAGAGCCATACACTCCAGGGATCTACATGTTGTCATCACAATAAACAAAACATGCTGAAGGGATAGGTTCATGACCCAGAGACTCCCCAGACTCTGACATAGACTGCCCATACATGTCAAGCAGAGAGGCTCTTTGGCCCTCTTCAAAAGGAACCTTGACAGTTGGATGGGAGAAAGGAAATTCACCCCGGGGATCACGTCAGTCACCCTGCTAAACATGGGTCCAGGGAAGTAAACAGTGTAGGAAGAAATAGCCAGGGAATTGTTATGGCTAGGCTTGTATAAGCCCTAGGGCCAATTGCCTAGTACCAACCTATGAATAAAGCCATACTGTAGAAGTATAAGAAGGGGAAGAATTTAAGTATGGCATGGACTGACTGTAAAAAAGCATATTCATGGATAAACGACTGCTTAAAAATGCATATGATACACCCTACACTGATTGACTACATTGTGGTGACCATGACTTTCCTAGTAGTCAGACGTCAATAAACAAATATGTTTGACCTTGTCCTTACAAATGGCTGCCCTGCCTACCCCCCACTAATACACTACAATACAATGATATACAGCTTGTGATTGCAACAACTACCCAACTGAAAGCCAAGAAAAAATTACACCCAGATAAGGAAATCTGTGAAAATAACTGGCCACCCACACCACAAAAAAAAATAATAAGACTGAAAAAATATGAAAGCAATATTAATGGTCATTAACTACTTCATACTGCTCGACTATCCCTGATTTAGCCTCATCTTGTTACCCTTCTCCTTATGGCATGTTTTGAATTTCTGATAAATCACTGACGATTACAGTCAGTCTGTAATGTCATACATTAGAGTTTCATACTTCTTCGTCTTTAGGACATCCATGTCCAAAATCCGGTTGTTCTCCTATTTACATGAATTAGGGTAATATTTAAAAGTTATACATGATTTTGGACTTGTAAAGACTTAGGTGGTCATTAGTCTAGTATAAACCTCTGAGTCTACTAGTTATGCCCAAAACATGGCACAACAATACACTGAATACATCATTTATACTTGTTTCTTCCTACAACATATACTCCAAATTCAAGATTTGACATAAATAATGAAAGATAATTTACATAATCTCATACATAAAAACATACAACTAACCTGTAGCATCCTTCAGTAGGCTTGTAAGCATGTACCAGAATGTCTTAACTGGAGCCATGTCCTTGTGTGAAGCAGACTGTTGTTTCAATTGAGCCAGCAGGAAAACCTATCCAGTATCTGAGCAACAAAATGGCCATAAGCACTGCCACATACAGCACCAGGAGGTGAAGTGACAATGCTAGTTTCACAGCCCCTCAACCAAACTAATTCTAAACTTATTGTCACTACCCACAAAAGGAAAACACAATGAATATTGTATAAAACACTACCTAACTAATAAGCTACAACCTTCAACAATGACCACATCTTCTGAGTTGAGCTAAAATTGTGCAGAGCAAAGCTAAAAAAAATGGTAAGCCTCCCAGAAAACAAGGCTCCCAAGCAATCAGTGAAAAAATAGCAAGTTAATATAAATAATACTCCTAAATTAACACAAAGTGCAATTACTGCACCCTCAAAGTGCAGGAAAACTAGCAACCTGTAAAAAATTGAGCCTATAATATAAAGCTTTACACTATAAAAAACGTGATATGGAAATAAGTACAAAAAATGCATACTGCCTATTTACATTTCTCCAGTAATGAAACCAAACACAAAAGATGCTATCAATAACACAGTTTAAATCAGAATCTCCCAAACATAAAAATGTTCACATACCTGTAATGTCCAAGTGTGTAGTCTAAACAAGTCCCATTACTTCTTCCAGCAGCCATCTCCTACAAAGCTGATTGCTTCTCCAGATGGTTTGAACAGACTCTGCAGAACAGCTTAAACAGCAAAATATACCCATTATCTATAAAACTTACTCTAAAATTTACATTACCTACAGCAAATCATGACAGTCATTTATAATCCAGCTGTCACCAACCACAAAAAGTGAAATTCTTTAAAAAGGTAGTAATTAAAAAAAGGCTGCACTAACCTCTTGTCCAGACTTCCCTTATGACTGTGAGTTCCACAACTGAGTGGAATTCTGTAGAAAGTGACATATTATTTCATAAAACAGCATACAAACCCCCAAACAATTAAGCCAACCCTTGTCTGTCCCCATGATGCACCTAGACAATATCCTTTACTACTTTGTAATTAATGCATGCATAGATTACACTTGGTAACACATTCAGATAAATGCATACATTGGAATGCATAAGACATTTTAAACAGGTCAGCATTTAAACCTCATTCAATGAAATGAAAGTCAATACCAAGCCAGAAAACAATGCACTTAGCACCTCATCAAGTTGGATATGACCATTTTCACCTCTGCTGGCACCTATTGTTTAATCCAGTATGTGCAAGATCAGAAACACTTAACAGAAATCCAACGATGACTCAAGCTTCTCTTAGCACAAACTGAGATGTATGTAACTATGCCCCCTTATCCCACCCGCCCCCAGCATCCCTACTTTTATAGCTACAAATAGTCCCTCCCACTTTCCCACTTAATCAATTCCAAGGCTCCCTTGTCAAACTCCATAACTCCTCCCACCCCAAGGCCCAACCCTCTAACAAACTCCACACAAAGTCTCTTCCCCCACTCGTTATCCACTTCCCTACTTCAGTATGGCAAATTTCACTTATACTATTACCCCCATCATAATTATACTTCTCATCACCACCTATATCCTAACAATATATGAAAACCAAACTCTTATAGGCATTCCTTTCCCTAAGTGCCACACCAACTCCCAATTCAATCTCCATGACAGTTATATACCACCCTCAATCTACCAGGACAAAAATATATCTCCCAAAATAGTCCACCCGACACTTCAACACCCTAAAATTTCACATAACAAAACTAATCTCAAAATACTATTTAAACTACAAAGACTTTTAGTTTACTTGAAAAATTGTATTAACATCGATGGAGATATTCACCCAAACCCAGGTCCCACCACTATGCCAATCTCTAATCCCTATAATTTAACCCGAAAACCTACTGACTCCCTTCTAATACTACACCTGAATCTAAGAAGCATTAACAACAAAATTCACAACCTTCACGCCATCATAGCTAGTCATTCCCCGGACATCATGTGTCTAACCGAAACATGGCTAAAACCCAATACTAAGAATGAAGAGATCCTCCCACCCGGGTACAATATTCTCAGGGCTGATCGTACAAAGAAAAAAGGTGGAGGAATAGCTATTATGTTTAAAAATAAACTAAACATCCTTAAGAACCAAGTACAACCTCCTATGATCTCAAACCTAGAAATTATAGCCCTACAGATTTGCCTAAACACTCAAAAACGCATCAACCTTATTGTAACCTATATCCCGCCAGGGAAGAACACAGAAAACCTGGAGCAATCCCTGAGCTGGCTAGCCATCAACTACCCACAAGAAACCATAGTTCTTGGAGACGTCAACATTGACTGGTCTCTCTATTCTACCCATATAACTCCACAACCTATTAACCTATATGGTTTCTCCCAAAATATCCTATCCCCAACCAGAATAGGCAACTCACTTCAAAAAGAAAGTATAATTGACTGGATCCTTACTAATAGAGACTCTAATAACTACACCACTGGCACCCTTCCCTGTGACCTCAGCGATCACCTAATAACTTATATCATTAAACATAAATGCCCAACTTCTAACTCCCCCCTATATAGATTAATCAGAAACAAAAAAAAATTTGTCCCTCAATTATTTCTTGCTGACCTGAAATTCTGCAACTGGACCATATTAAAGACTCTTCCACTAGAAGAGTGTGTCCCACTTCAATGACACGTTCCTTAAGATACTTGACTCACATGCTCCACATAGACAAATTAGAACCAAAACTCGCATAGCACCTTGGCTCACTACTGATACTAAATCCAAAATCAAACTTCGTGACCGAGCCTGGGAAAAATGGAGAGCCACAAAAACCCCAAGACCGTTGTAAATTTCAACAACTAAGAAATGCCACAAAACTGCCATAACCCAAGACAAAAACAATACTTCTGCAGCCTCCAGCAAAAACACCACAACAACCCAAAGAAATTCTGGGCAGGTTTTAACAACCTTCTGCACCCAGGCAAAACTTCCACCCCAACCCCTGAGAAACTCTTAGGGAAAGGCCAAGAAGAAGTAGCCAACACCTTTAACTCCTTCTTCACTGAGACTATCCAAACCTTAGCCAGTCACCTTACCTCCACTTCCCCACCTGCTGCTAAACTGCAACGTGACAACCCTACCCCCTTTAATTTAAAGCCAGTCTCTTCCTCCTATGTACGCTCCCTCCTAAAAAAACTCAAACCAACTACCCTAGCGGCTGACCACCTTCCTGCAGAATTCTTACAAATTGCATCTGATGAAATAGCATACCCCATATCAATCCTAATAAACAGATCTATAACTGAGATGAACATTCCCTCAATCTGGAAGACTTCCTATATCATTCCACTTCACAAAGGAGGTACCTCCCTGGAAATGTCAAATTATAGACCAATAGCCATCCTGTCCCCCATAGCGAAAATCATGGAAAGATGCATCCACAAACAACTTCTTCACTATCTGACCTCTAATAATCTCTTGTCCAATGCCCAGCATGGTTTTCGTCCGCACCATAGTACAACTACTGCCCTCCTTTCCTTTATTGACTCAATCAACAACAATCGCAATAACAAACTCATATCATCTGCCCTCTTTCTGGACCTATCAAAAGCATTCGATATGGTCAATCATCAGTTCCTTCTCAACATCCTTGAAACCCTACGTCTGGACACTCCAGCACTAAACTGGTTCAATGCCTACCTCACCGGTAGGCAACAAGCTGTCCTATGGCAAAACAGAATATCAGGACTGCTCCCGAATACCATAGGCGTTCCTCAGGGCTCGATACTGGGCCCACTTCTGTTTTCCATCTTCATAAATGACCTTCAATCAGTCATCCCTAAATCCACCTGCATACAATACGCCGACGACTCTACCTTAATCTGCTCCGATGTCTCCCTCTCGAATCTCCAAATGACCACACAACATTGTTTTTCACTAGTTGAAAAATGGTTCACTGACTTAAAACTTCTACTTAACCCAGCTAAAACCAAACTATTACTTTTCTTCCCCAACGTCCTCTCACCTCCAGGTAAAGAACTCCCAAACACTAACAACACAACCTTTCATATTAAATCCAATAATGGGATCCTCATAACCCCTGTCACCAGTACTAAACTGCTAGGTGTCACTATTGATCATAAGCTCAAATTTGACATACACATTACCCAAACAGTAAAGTCTGTTAACAAAAAACTAGGATCTATGTACAGAATTAAAAACTTCCTAACTCCCACTACCAAATTAACTATTGCTCGCACCCATCTCCTCTCTTCCCTCCTCTATGCTTCCTCGATCCTCTCTTTTCTCAATAAACGTGAACTTAACATGCTCTCTCTTGCCTATAACCACATTGCCAGATTTATTACAGGTTCCCCTTATCGAACCCATCATTGCCTTAATCTGCGAAGACTTGGCTGGTTGGAACTGCCAAATCTCCTCAAACTTAGCCAACTCGCCGAAGCTTATAAAATAATCAACCATCCTGATAGAACTCCCTCACTGTGCAAAATTCTAACTCCATATACTAACCTCAACAGTCTCCGATCATCAAACAGCATCCAGATCCTAACCATTAAAGCAAAAAACTCAGGTGGGGATGCCCTTTATGCAAATTCCATTGGCAAGCAGTGGAACTCCCTGCCAAACAACCTTAGACTTACTTCTTCGCTCAATCATTTCAAAGCTAACCTTAAAGAATATCTGTACACACAATGGACATGCCCATGTCAAGAACCTGACTAACTACATATCTCATTACTTTTAGGTCCACTTCCCTAGCCCATTTCCCTAATGCAGACCTCTAAAATTTCTCTTTCCTTTTAGTAATAAGGAAAATCTCTGAGTTCAGTCTTTTTTTCAGTATCTTTAATGAAATCAATGTTTTGTGTATAATTTTCTGTCTGTCCTTTAGTCTTATATAACATCTATGTAAATTTTCATTCCTGCATATGTAAGCTGTATTCTCTTGTTGTAACAATACTTTGAATCTTGCAATTTAAATATTGTATTTCTATTGTGTATTGGAGCTTTTCTCCTCGGGCCTCTACTGAAAACGGATATGTATCCAGA